>NC_092012.1:14282222-14412222 GCF_042242105.1 Pempheris klunzingeri
AATCAGACAAAGTAAGCTTTGGTTATTACAGATTATGTTTTTCAAAAGCAAAAGCTTCTTGGAATAAATGAAACATTAATAAATAATGCTTTTGAAAATGTTACATACATATAAATTTTGGCAAAGGTAGTATTTTGCGAAACTGATTGTTGATGAGAGGCATTGACAGTCCATAATTAAGCCTTATCTTTCTAGCAGATATTAAAAAATATACTGCAGTGATTAATTTTTCTGTCATTAATTCCAATTCATTTACGCAGTGGCACAACCACTCTGCCTTGTTGGACAAAGGGCAAACTGACATGATAACTAAAATGTAGTTAAACAGCACACATGTTTTTGCATTAAAGGGTCTATAGCAAAGAAATGCATGAATAAGGACCACATGTACCTAACATAATTGTATATATATACTAATACTAATTGAAGTGTTGAGGATTTTACTCAGACAAACTAATTTGTCAATAATTACTCAGCGATGAAAGCAATCACATTATTTATCACTCGTTTATTTTTTCATTGCTCTCTAAAAGTCACACCAGTCCTTACCTGTCATTGGTATCTTGATTACAATCTGTCTGACGCGTACAGCACAGGACTCTAGTTTTTAAGATTCAGTGCATTATAATTTAATTCCATTAAGACTGTATGTGTAACACAATTTTCACCAGCCCAATGCCTGTAAGGTAATTACTGAAAATCATTCCACAAAGCATTATTCTGTGTCATGTCAAGTCATGTATATTTGTAAAGCCCAATATCAATATCATGTCAACATCAATACAATGTCTCAATGAACTGTAAAAAGCCCACAACAACTGTTCCCAATATGAATCAGAAGAGAACAACATAAACTTATGCACGCAAGGGAATACAGGTAAGAAACCTTAGGAGTTGCACTGTAAAGAGAAATCCTTCTACTCCTCGACAGCTGGGGTGTAACCAGAGCTGTGGATAAACGGCAATTACAACAAATGAGCAGAAATTGTGCATCATTATAATACAACTCTGGGAATATACTCATAACTTAAGTAACGTCTATGACAGTGATTATGACATAATGTCATCACACTGATTATCAAACCAATTAAGGAAAAGAAAAGATTGGGGGAAAGGCAAACGATTGTAAGGTAAGTTGATGGAGCAGTTTTAAAAAGGTGAAAAGTGAAGTGACAGATGTCATTTAAACTTGTTCCAGTCACATTTGTTTACACTGATCCATACATAGCCTTTGGATAACCACTGAAATTGTCGTAACTTAAAACTAAGACTTGAATTGTTAAGCCTGTGCACAGGTGGGTTTATCACAACCTGAAAATAACATGGTTAATTTAATGATCATTGTAAAGCTACGTGCATATGTGAGTGTGCAGCACCCACGTGTACACAGCTAGCAAGCTAAAGCACTGGCTAGCTGTGCACATGTTTTTGGGTGGCAACGGTTGGGTAGTCAGGTCCCACTGTGATTAGAAGCAGTCTAAACCTGACCATAAGCAGAAAATAGTCTTTCGCAACTATCATTGAGAAAAAAAGTTTGCCTTGGCATTTCAAATTTTGCTTTTTACTATAACTGTTCATTATGGTAAGAACATATGCATACTGAGTGTGGAGTTTGTGCACAGATTCATGACCCTTTTGCACAAGCAGCATAAAAGTTTAGTCCTGGCCCTTAATGATGCGAATGATGATGTGGAAGACTGACACTTTGTCAGATGCTTTTACCGCGAGGGTGAGGGCGCAGGGCGAGAAATGCTGCCAGAGTCCTCCTCACCTCATTGTCCTTTTGCAGGAGGAGGGTTGGAGTGCCGATGCCCTCTTTTTGCACCGACTACAACTGTCATCTCAGGCTCATTCAGAGCTCCGCAGCACTTAGGCCCCATTTGCTTTTAAGGATGTCTGACAGGACAGCAGCCACGTATGATCAAACTTTACTTTCACTGTGCACTTGTGACAGTTCATTGAGAGAGGCTCTAATGTGCTGTCAGCAGTGCTCTCCACTCAGCTGCCTTGATTTACCTTCCCCATCTGTCTCAGTCAAACCGCACTAGGTTGAGGGTGAAAGGAAGAGAGGTGGCCCGTTAATTGCACATCCTTATATTTAACAATGAATTCACTTTTTGTATTCCAATTAGCCACATTGCCTATGAACCAGTTTACTGTAGAGTTGAGCTTGGACTTGTTACAGTTTAGATATTTAGGAAATAGGAAATCTGTGACCACTTTGCATATTTTCAGGAACACTTATATAGTAGCTTTGACTGTAAAGTGATTTTTCATGCTACTATTAGCTGCTACCATGAGCAGACGTAGGATGTTTTGGAGTGAAACTCCACTTATCAATATTTATATATACTTTACTATAAAATAATAGTTCAGATGACAGAGAAGCTTGGATTACAACTTGGACTTTATTCTCTGCTTCAGTGTGTCATTACTCTACTATATGTTTACATAGCAAATAGTTGTTTAATGCCATATTAATGGTATAAATCTCATATAGATAACTTTTAACATTTCTACATACCTTGAGTCTTTCGCAACTTTCAATCACAGTCACTTGCTAGTGGTTATGGCAGCATCAACAAATCCAACATCATTGTGCCCGCTGCCACTGTTTTGCAGCTGAGCATGGATGGACAGATTTGGCATCTTCAGCATTTTTGTGCAGGTTCGTCAGCCAAAGTGGTTCTGTGTTCTGTTTGTGGACAAACAAAGATTTATGGAGCATCCATCAGCTTTTGGAAGTCATACCACCTCTTCTCTCCACCAATGGCCACAACAGCTTGTCGCCAATTAAGTGCAACATTTGTAAGAAACTACTTGCACATCTATAGCTACAAAATTGAGGTACCTAAGGATCCCTCATCAGTCCCAAATTTTCCTCTCAAATAATTGCTCCACACTATCCTGACACCCCAGCACTGCACTGCAATAAAAAAATGTACCATTCTAATGGTACTCTAGAAACAAAATGTCCAAGAGAAAAGCTTTTAAAAGCCAAGGTATTCATTACATTTCATTAGCATGTACAGTACAGGCCAAAAGTTTGGACACACCTTCTCATTCAATGCGTTTTCTTTATTTTCATGACTATTTACATTGTAGATTCTCACTGAAGGCATCAAAACTATGAATGAACACATGTGGAATTATGTACTTAACAAAAAAGTGTGAAATAACTGAAAACATGTCTTCAAAGTAGCCACCCTTTGCTCTGATTACTGCTTTGCACACTCTTGGCATTCTCTTGATGAGCTTCAAGAGGTAGTCACCTGAAATGGTTTTCCAACAGTCTTGAAGGAGTTCCCAGAGATGCTTAGCACTTGTCGGCCCTTTTGCCTTCACTCTGCGGTCCAGCTCACCCCAAACCATCTCGATTGGGTTCAGGTCCGGTGACTGTGGAGGCCAGGTCATCTGGCGCAGCACTCCATCACTCTCCTTCTTGGTCAAATAGCCCTTACGCAGCCTGGAGGTGTGTTTGGGGTCATTGTCCTGTTGAAAAATAAATGATGGTCCAACTAAACGCAAACGGGATGGGATGGCATGTCGCTTCAGGATGCTGTGGTAGCCATGCTGGTTCAGTATGCCTTCAATTTTGAATAAATCCCCAACAGTGTCACCAGCAAAGCACCCCCACACCATCACACCTCCTCCTCCATACTTCACGGTGGGAACCAGGCATGTAGAATCCATCCGTTCACCTTTTCTGCATCGCACAGACACGGCGGTTGGAACCAAAGATCTCAAATTTGGACTCATCAGACCAAAGCACAGATTTCCACTGGTCTAATGTCCATTCCTTGTGTTTCTTGGCCCAAACAAATCTCTTCTGCTTGTTGCCTCTCCTTAGCAGTGGTTTCCTAGCAGCTATTTGGCCATGAAGGCCTGATTCGCGCAGTCTCCTCTTAACAGTTGTTCTAGAGATGTGTCTGCTGCTAGAGCTCTGTGTGGCATTCATCTGGTCTCTAATCTGAGCTGCTGTTAACTTGCGATTTCTGAGGCTGGTGACTCGGATGAACTTATCCTCAGCAGCAGAGGTGACTCTTGGTCTTCCTTTCCTGGGGCGGTCCTCATGTGAGCCAGTTTCGTTGTAGCGCTTGTGCGACTGCACTTGGGGACACATTCAAAGTTTTTGCAATTTTCCGGACTGACTGACCTTCATTTCTTAAAGTAATGATGGCCACTCATTTCTCTTTACTTAGCTGATTGGTTCTTGTCATAATATGAATTCTAACAGTTGTCCAATAGGGCTGTCGGCTGTGTATCAACCTGACTTCTGCACAACACAACTGATGGTCCCAACCCCATTAATAAGGCAAGAAATTCCACTAAGTAACCCTGACAAGGCACACCTGTGAAGTGAAAACCATTTCAGATGACTACCTCTTGAAGCTCATCAAGAGAATGCCAAGAGTGTGCAAAGCAGTAATCAGAGCAAAGGGTGGCTACTTTGAAGAAACTAGAATATAAGACATGTTTTCAGTTATTTCACACTTTTTTGTTAAGTACATAATTCCACATGTGTTAATTCATAGTTTTGATGCCTTCAGTGAGAATCAGAGTCATGAAAATAAAGAAAACGCATTGAATGAGAAGGTGTGTCCAAACTTTTGGCCTGTACTGTATGTCTTCCACTTATTTCATGTGTTTCAGTTCTTGAATTTTTGTTCAAATACTTCATCCTACTGTAGCTCTTTTTAGCATTAACGTCAGAATCACAAAATGTGAATAGATAGTTCCTCCTCACTCTGCTATTATGCCAATATAGTCATCATTGTCCAAGGCAATTTAGTGTAAAACATTGAAACTAGCAGTAAGTGTAACCTCTTTTAAGTTTTTCTTCAGTAATGATGCACTGCCCTTGATGAAATGAACCAAAGGGATGGGAGCCAGAGATAAGTCAGTGTTTGGAGGCTTCAAGATCTCTGTGTCACATTATCTCACTGGAGTGCTCATCAAAAGATGTTAATGTGTCTGTTCATTTCATTCTAAGGTCTTCATTTAGCTTTTTTACGATTTGAGCTGCATTTTTTGGAAGTGGCTGCATTTACAAGCTGTAATACAAGTCTCTTGAAGGCCTAATAAATATGAAACTGAATGAGATTTCTTTCTCTCTCTGTTTCTCTTTAGCTTTCTGCTTTGATCATACCATCCCATGACATATCCATCGTCAGATTTTCTACTCCTCCAGGAGTGGGCCAAGCCTAATTGGTGCTACGAGGAATAAATCAAAGGAGGAAACGGGACTTGTTCCAAACACAGCTCATAATGCACTAAAAACCTCTAATGTTTCCTGCGACTGTCCAGTGAGTTTACATGTCACCTCATGTAACATTTTTCCAATAGTACGTCAGCTGATGTATGGCTGTTAAAGAGTAACTGTGCTTTGACATTACACAGCCATCCTGTGAGGTACCTGTGCTGCTCTCTTGGTCCTTATTCTAATCTTATTTAACAGTCTCTGCCTGACACACAATTCAATGCAGGCCCCCAGATTGGAGAGTTTCCAAACAATCCTGAGCTCACCCAAGCTTGGAATTGGTTTTCCGTGGAACATCTCCCTCCTCCCTTTGGGCACTTTACCAATTTGACCAAATTTGTTCCATCACTGGTTCTAAGTACCAGAAGTGTTTTCTGCCCACACTTGGACTCGTTTCTGCAATTTGCACATTCTTTGCAGAACATTAACAGCTTTGTCAGGGGCTGAGCTACAGGCGTCTGTGGAGTGGGGGCCTGCGTTTCAGGGGACAGTCAACAGAAAATCACCGCAATACATGAAAAACATTTCAGATCAGTTCCTGTCCTACATACACCTAGAATAAACAAAGTAATACTTTATTTTGACTTTTCTTATTTAGCATGTGTAAGCAGTTTATTAACACTGATTAAATGGTTCATAACACAGGATAACACACTCTATTGTAACTAAAAGCAGGTGTAAGGACATTTTAAGTGTTCAATAAAGCGTTTGAAAACAATTACAGGTCCTCATGTACTGTTATATAGGCAACTAATGAATGAGTGATAACACTGTGTAACAACACAGTCTGATATAAAGCGTTTCAATTCTTTTTTACATATGTACAGTTCAATCACAGGCAGGACTATAACTGTTTACAAATGTGTTCAAGACTGATGAAGACATGCCATTAAATATGATTACAACAGTATAACATGATGTTATCAATAATTTATCACATGTATATCCACAGTTATGAATATGAGGAGTTACAGTTGTTGTCATCATATCTGCTTACAACTTCTTTATAGTATGTTATAAACCAGTGTTTTATAGACTGCTTATACATTTTACATGGAGACGGGGTTAAATAAAATGTTACATGTCTACAGTAGGCCGAAGCCTTGTAAATTTATATTCTGATATCTGAATATTGTTATATTCTGTTTATATAACTATGCTAATATTATTAGTGTCATTAATCTGCTGTACTTTGTGTTTATATGCAAATGTACCTCTGAGTCAGAGATGAAGGATAACACCTTGGTGTTGACAGTAAGAAACAGTTTGCTCCACAGCAACAATACCTGCACTATTCTGCCCACACCATCCGTATATATACAGTATGTTCATAATTATGTTGGCATTAAGTACTGTATCCAACTAAAGTTTAGCCTCCAAGCCTTCTCATCTGAGATAAATGTTCTATGCCACAGAGGCATCTGTCCAGTTGATGCATATTGGGAATACAATGGACCACTAAAAGTTGATATACTGTAATGGGCTATGATAATTAGAGTTATAAAACCCTCCATAAATGCCCCATTGAGATCAGGAGTATAAGATTATGCCCACAGAAATGCACGCCCACTGCTTTTTTTAATTTAAGGGATGAGTGTTAGCAGAAATATCATTTAGCCATGTGATCACATTGGAGGTGTACATACAGATAAAGACCGGGATGCTTCATAAAGCACTGCTTTAGAGTTGGGTGATAAGTGCTTGAATTATAAGTCAGCTAATGTGACCGAGTGACTGTAAACTTTCCGGCAGTTCTGAGACATGAGCTGCAGCAGCGAACTGCTTCAGGCGCCAAATGTAATTAACAAAAACTTAAAATAATTTGAGCTAATTCTTCTCTTGCTATCTGGTAGAAAATGATGCATTACTGTATATGTTGATTATGAGTGGAAAGAACGCCTTTATCTGCAAAGTGAATACCTTATGCTGAGCCTGCTTCTTTAAAGAGGCAGCTTCAGGGGATATTTGCAATGTGCATTTTTCCCTCCTCATTTTCATTTGTGACTATCCTCTTTACATCCACAATTCAAATGGAAATACATTGTCACAACACGTCAGTCTTCACCTGCAGGTTACCGCAGCCTCCTTCTGTTCGTGGATATAGTCAAACATGATAAATAACAAAACAGTAAATATTTTTATAGGCATTTCTACAGTACATTGCTTTGTAAATGTGGCACAGATTCCACCTTAAATAGTGAAGACATTCTTAATTTTAAAAACTGCTAAACCCATTCGTTGTAGCCTATGGAAGTAAATGAAAAAGCCCCTTTAGATGACATGGGATCTATAAAAATAGCCAAGTTGGCAAGTTTTTTTTTCATGTGTCAATTGTTTTTTTATTCCTAGACAAAAAAAAACATCTTCACTCAGACTTTGTTTATGTGTGTTTTTAGCACAGTTATATTATGTACACAGCAGCATATGAGTTTGGTAGCAATTTATTTGTGTAATTCTGCAGGCCTTGTGTGATCCCGGCCTGCTGCACTGTAGCAGCCTTTGCTCTGCTGGTATCCTGTGAAAGGAGAGAGAGGAGAGAGTGAAAGCTGGCCCCATTTAATGTCCTCTGATGGGCTCAGCCTGTTCTTTATCTCTCTCTCTCTGCATCATGCCGTTCTGAGTGGCTGTAATAGGATAATAGACTCATCTGTATTTGTTTTTAGACCATTGACTTGAAACCTTGTTGATACATTTATTTCAGCAAATGCAGGTAAATTATGCTTTTCACTGCCCTTTATTTCCACCATGAAATATCTAAGAAAGATACCTCATTCAAAAAAAACAAAAAGGTCGAGAAACATGATATATTTATTCTAATAGAAATTCATTCTGTGTTTGATCAGTCTGTCTGTCTGTCGGTCTGTTTGGTCTGTCTGTCCATCCGTCGATCCACAAAGACAGAGACTAAAATACAGCAGCTTTGTTTGTCTTATTTCGTGCATTTGGTGTATTTATTTCCAAATGATGAAAGTATTGATAGCATTATTTACAGCTTTCATTAATCTGGAGACTGTCTGCGTTAATCGCTCAAGCTCCACAGTTGGGATGGTACATTTCCAATGAGTTAGTGTCGCCACCTGTGGTATCATGCAGGACGACAGGAAGTGGTCACTAGCAACTTGAACATGCCTTTAAAATACATTATTACAAATTATCTTTAGATATTCTTGTAGTAAGTTATTTAGATGAGAAGATCTCATATATGTCTGTTAAGGCTACAGCTGGGAGATTTTTAGCTTAGCTTAGCATAAAGACCAGAAACAGGGGGAGACAGCTAGCTAGGCTCACTCCAAAGTTAGCACCTACCTCTAAATCCCATTGATTTACATGTTATACTTCTTTTGTTTCATCCGTACAAAAACCAAAGTTTTAATACAATGAAGAAGGCCATTTGCTGGACTATCCTGGCCAGGGATGCTAACATCCTGGATTCCTCGTTGGTTGCCTAGCAATTGCTTCCAGCCTGAAAATAGTCCAAGACATGAGCCCCCACAACGAATAGCGTGACACTTTTTTTTCTTTAATTAAACAGGCAAGATATAAGCAAGAGCTATAGAGATGCTGGAATCTGGGGATTTTTTTAAACCTTAGGCCAGAGCTGTTTCCCAGTTACCAGCTTCTATGCTAAGCTAAGCTAAAAATCCATCCATCCATCCATTTTCTATACCGCTTATCCGTCAGGGTCGCGGGGGGAGCTGGAGCCTATCCCAGCTGACTTCGGGCGAGAGGCGGGGTACACCCTGGACTGGTTGCCAGCCAATCGCAGGGCCACATACAGACAGACAACCACTCACTCTCACAGTCACACCTACGGGCAATTTAGAGTTACCAATTAACCTAATGTGCATGTCTTTGGATTGTGGGAGGAAGCCGGAGTACCCGGAGAGAACCCACGCTAGCATGGGGAGAACATGCAAACTCCACACAGAAAGACCCCGAGTTCAAACCGGGATTCGAACCCGGGACCTTCTTGCTGTGAGGCAACAGTGCTAACCACAGCACCACCATGCTGCCCAAGCTAAAAATCTCCTGGGTCAATTTTTTTTTTAATGGCGTCATTTAGAGTGAATTACAATATGAGAGTGGGATGAAATTTTTTCATCTATCACCGGCAAGAAAGAAAAGCATTTCTCACAAAAATGTCAAACTAGTCCTTTAAAGTGGCAAACGACACCATATTGTTCTCAGAGACACCAAGCAATATCATCTCTCTGGCTTTAAAACATTATTAGATCTAGAATGCATCACAGATGTTTGGGTAGTCTGTAGGTCTATCCAGCAGTTCTGATTGCTTTGAGGAATCATTCTTTACCAGTTCCAGAGGAGCGCAGGACGTACAGAGGGTGTAATCCCTCAGCCAACACATATCTAAACAGAAATCATGTGATCAATGTTGTTGCAGTTTCAAAAAGGGTTTTATGGATTGGTAGTCCAGATATCATCACTTATTTAGAGTGCTAGTAGACTGTAGAGGTGGGCCCTAAAGCATTAAAAAATCATTTTCATTTAGAATAAAAAGGATCCACAACAAACATCATGCTTTAATTGGGCTTGACTTTTTTTTCCTTTGTGGTAGAAAGTGTAATCACACGGTAAAAAATTATTCACCGATCCCCTTTGCGAATAAAGATTTAAGAGGTGTAAATAAAAGTCACTTGTGTGAATATCTAAATGATTATTTTTTATCTCTGTGTTTATTGTCAACAGCATTACAGACTATTGCAAGTGTGGTTTTAAATTAATCCTTCATTAAATATCAAATTTTTCTCATGCCATTTTTATTTTTTATTATTTCATTAAGTTGCAAGTTAAAATTTTAGGGCTCAAGCAAATGGCATAATTAAGTCACATATTTCTTATTTTTCTATTGCATGAACAACACCCAAAAGAGCTAGAGATGTATTCTTCTGTATTCTTCCTGCTAATGCAGTGTTGTATCCAGCAGGAGGAGGGGGGAGGAGGGGGGTAAAACCAATGCATAGGCAGGTAACAGCCTTTTAGTGGGGATGTCATGTTTGCTTCCTGGGGATAGAGACGCCCAACTCAACACAGCAAACCCTACTTAAAATCTGAGCATATTCAGGCCAGTGGAAGATAACAGGATTGCACATGAGACCTGTGCAAATGTCTTCTGAAGGGCATTGGGATAAACAGGCACTTGTCTGTGCAGTGGAGGGAGGGGTGGGTTGGGTGGAGGAAAAGTGGGGACTTTTTCCACCTAACTTTGGGTCCTCATTCCCTCTCGTATTGTTTTGTATGAAGGCCAATGTCCTTATTTATGATTTTTTTTCTGTTCAATGTGTGCGCTTAGAGACTCCAGTGGTGGTGAAGTTGCCATGACTTTCATTAAAGCCGAGGCCGAATGAAATATGGATGTGCAGGGAGTGAATTAGAGTGATGGAATGGGCCAAATATTGCCTTCGTGGTGTCTCGGCAATACTGTCTTGAGGGGATAGATACTCAGGCTTGAGGAAAGTAAAACCCCTCTCCAAGTTCAGCGCATTCATCAGCAGGCCAGAGAAGTTTGCCTCCATGCAATGTTGATGACTGTTGTGCTACTGAGTATTTTGGTGTATGAGGAAAAACAGGAATTGGTGGGAATATCCGTAACCTTTACCTGTGATGAGTGTTTGACCTTAAGAACAGGATTCTAACAACGAAGTTACTTCAACAAATCTATTATGCCTCTGACATTCAAATACCAATGGTGCTTAAAATGCTATTTGCTTTTAATGATTTAATGAAAAGAGTCAGAACAAGAACAGGTACAGTACTTGATGAAATGTGATTATCACACAGAATGGCCATAAAATATAGAATAAAGGAAAGACCCCAATGATGGAGGAAACTTAAGTTCACATAAATTAATTATTAACCCTACTGCATGAGAAAGATGTCGATTCTTGGCAACAGAGGACTAAAGACAAAACTGACACTTTATTTAAGCTGCTAGAACGACTATATAGAACATTAGATATTATATTAAACATTAAATACAAGTGAACTGCCTGGTATATTGCATTGGAAAGTATAAGCTGGATATCACATGCTCCAGATCAAACACAACCCATCCATCCTGAAATAAGAACATGGTTTTGCAAATATCGTACAGATGGAAGCTCAAAAGTACTATTTCAGCACACTGAATAATTGGCTATTGACACCGAGTTGTCACGACACCAAGTTGGATCCACTTGGTCCCAGCTTGTTGTCATGCTGCATAAATGAAATGCAGCGCAGTCAACAATATGAATTCAGTTCATTCAGCTCAAAATAATCCCTCCGTGTGGAAAAGTTTTCAATGTGAGTTCACCTCATGGGTTTATTCAACAGCACCAGCAGACGGCTGCTTATAAGAGTGTCTTACAGTAAAAATGTAAAATAAGAATTAATCCCCCCTTGTTGTTTTGTTTTAGGATTACTAATCATACAGTAGTTTTCTTTTCAAGGACTTCCCATTATCAAGTTTAGCCTTTAAATCTAATTTGGGTCACAAATTGATAGATTTGTCAAAGGCTTGCACCTTTATGTCAGAGTACACATGGAAAGTCTGCTCAGGCAGAGCAACTTTACAGTACCAAAAAGTGTATTCTCGTCACAGTGGAGCTGTGGGGAGGGCAGGCTGAAGTGGGAAAAGAAAGCTTAATTGAACAAACTAATGAGTAGTTCTTATTTCCATTGGGGATGTGCCAGTGAGATTGCTGGACAGTTTATCTGTGATAAATAAATGCTTTAGGAGCTAATTAGCTTCTAGGCCCTCAGGGGAGGGGGGTGTTGAGTGTCTGAGAGTGTGCGTGAGTTTGTGTGTGTTTCTGTACATTGCCATATCTTCAAGTCGACTCTAGTCCACTTCCTGTTCTTTCTCACCCCACCCCTTCACTCACATACTCACATGTACAGTCCAAACTGCTCCCATGTTTAGCAAAATTCATGGAACTAGTAAACAGGCTCGACTAAATGCAAAAAAAAATGACATTTTAATCTCTTCTTTAAAAGTAAATCTGTTGGTAAAATAATGCAAAGTCACCCTTTTACTCTCTGTGATGAGTAAGAATAGTTACCATATCAACCACGAGGATTGAATGATTGATGAGAGTTGTTTGATCCGACTCTTCACTTTAATCCCTGACTTATTTTAATCAATGCTAATTTATGCTTTGCATGAAGTAACATTAAAGGAATAGTTTGACATTTTCATTTTTTGCGGAGAATTAGATGAGAGGACTGTAATATCTGTTCATTCAATGCGAGGCTACTGCCAGCAGCTGGTTAGCTTAGCTTAGCTTAGCGCAAAGACTGGAAACAGGGGGACACAGCTAGCTTGCCTGGCTCTGTGATCACATAACACTTGTCAATCATTTGTTCCCACTAGTACATTCGCCAAATACCTGCCTTCAACAGCTTGCTTGCAGTAGTCGAGTCCTGACTGAACTTCAGTGGCTCATGTATAACACAGTCAAGAACTTTACCTATCAAGCCATGTAGGGCCCTTTTTCTATATCTGTTTTTGGCAGTTGGAAGATGTATGCTACAGCCTGTCCTGATAAGGGCAGAAGTGCCAGTGGGACC
Source organism: Pempheris klunzingeri (assembly GCF_042242105.1). Classification (NCBI taxonomy): domain Eukaryota; kingdom Metazoa; phylum Chordata; class Actinopteri; order Acropomatiformes; family Pempheridae; genus Pempheris; species Pempheris klunzingeri. The sequence goes on from NC_092012.1 coordinate 14,295,052, forward strand.
ACACGGAAGAGTCAGAAGTTAGCCATATCTCAGTCTCTGGGAAGGCGTTGCATCCAGGCGTCAGGGTCTGGGGTCCCCATGGCGATGCACACTCTGCAAGGCGAGATCAAACCATCAAGTCCATTGCCTCCTTGCACTCCTGTAGTGGAAATATTTAAACAGCACAGACATAAATCCTAGCACAGTACATTTTCCCATTATTAAAGTATTGGTTACAGTTGAACAGATTCAGTTGCATGTAAAATGTTGTAGTCACCTTGAAAATGGAAGAAAATGAATTCTCATGATTAGTGTTCGATATTCCACATACAAGCTCTATCTTTTATGAAATTCCTCTTACTGCTCATCAAATTCTCCATTTCAAAATAAACTTTCTTCAAAGTTGCACTGTCAGGGTTGTGATAAGTTTTAAATTACTTAAATTTTCACAGTGTTTAAACTCAATTGCAACCTTCAGTTCTAAAATTAAAACTTGTCTCAAATGATCTGATATAATAATAATAACTCTTAACGGTAGTAAATGGCTCAAGGATCCAAAATCCAATAGCAGTTATATGGGTCTAACTGAAAATGTATTATTAATGACTGATGTAGTCTTTACAACACAGGCATCTACTATTAAGAGTTATTAAAAATGTTGTCAAAACCCTCTGAATAGCAAGGCATGAACTGACTGGAAAGTTTGTTGAAGACTTCAACAAAGATGAAGGAAATGAAAACTTTTCAGTTACACTGTAGCACATTCTTTGTATTGTCAAAGAATCTGCTTTTGTTAATCTATTAAGCAAAAGACTCCCTTTATTTGTCATGGTCAAACATTCAAGAGGGGGCCTATGAATTTCTACACAATCAGAGCAAGTTGAAGAAAGAATTGGAAGAATAGAAGGTGGAATACAATATGCACCGGCAGAATAGAGTGAACATGATGATTATGCTAAATTATAAAGTGTTGCTGACATCTGTCACCCCAGAATTTCTTTCAACAAATGAAGAGAAATAAACACAGAACATTCCTCTGTTGTGAAGGAGTGTAATCCTCTTGCCTCCCTGTGCTCTTTTCTTTTCTTCTGACAATGATAATTACAGTTTTTGTTGGACGGCTTTCAAGGATTTATCTCCTTTTTGTATTAATGGCTTTCTGAAGCTTTTAAATCCAAAAAGTTTAATTTGTTGGTTCTGTGTGGCCAATGTAAGTTTTCAATTTTCCATACTTTTGTTTGAAATACCTTTAAGTTATGATGTGACATTTGTCTTGATGTTCTGTAAAAGAAATATTTCCATAGTGTAGCTAAGAAATAGCTCCTCTAAATGTGTGACACAATGTTCAATTTTTGATCAAAAACTTGGAGCACACTGTAGGTTAGTCCTGAGGTCACTCTGTTTAGGTAACTGAATGGGTGGTTTTTAATTTGCCTCCAGCACAACACATTTTTTTCACACAGTTTTTTTATGAACTCAGGCCCCTTAACAGCACAAAATCATGTATCAGTATCCTCCCAAACTGCTTTTCTCTCACCACTATGGTTAAGGTTTGATTAGGTCAGGTTTTAGGCACAAAAACAACTTAGTTATGGTGGCGGAAGATTATGATGATGAAGAAACAGGACAGCTGTCTCCCATATCATAGTTCAACGTTTTGCTGACCTTTCGAACCAACCAGACTTCCTCCCTCTGCAGACTTTTATGAGAATGTCATATTTTTTCCTACTTTGCCCAAGACGGACAAGAGTCATTAGTGCTATGGCCATTTTTTAGCTCTTTACCAATTCTGTCCAAAATATGTAGGCTGGGTTGCCATAAAACATACTATACAAATTTGCTCTTTATTGGTTAAAACACACCTCAAATGTCAGAATGACCACTAAACTGTGAGCTAAAACATCAAATATAAACCAAAAAAGGCATTCAAGTACAATATGCCATCTGGGTTTCAAATCAAAGAAAACTCCCTGCCACCAAACCGTTGTTGGGCCAGCTTTTCAAAATGTCCTCTGTGTTGCAATTTCAGGACAATGCCTGACAGACCAGTGTATCCCCTCATTCAAAGCCTAGTTCTTATAACCAAACTGGGTTTTAATCTGACCAAGCCACCTGTGAGGCTCGTCAGAACTTGAGCCCATGGGGGCAGAGCTGGGCTTCATTACTGCGTAGCTGGTTCTGGCCCAGTTCTCCCTTCGCCCTATCTCTCTGCCTCTCTATTCTTCAGTACCTTGCAGGCATGGTACAGAAATGAGAGCCGGCTGCTTGGTCCTCCACATCACTCCATGGCCGCAATTTGTCATTTTTCACACGAGATGAAGCCTTTTATGAAACGAAATGAGTTTCCCTAAAATGAAGCGCCACAAAAGCCCCGTGATTAATTTGCTTGTTAGGCTATTGCAGCTGTCACCTGTGGAAGACATCTGGACAGCAGATTGACTAATGCCAGCAGTAGGGCTGAAACATGGCTCTCTCTCTCATAACCTACCCTACAGTCTGCCTTTCAGTGGGCTTTTAAAGGCACTACTCACTGTTTGAAATAGCCCCTTTCTGAGGGGCAATTAATAAGCATTACTTGTGATTGACATGGTAATTAGTTGCATTAATGTGGTCATAAGAGGCTTTGTATGGGGGGGTGCAGTGAACTGATGAGGGGTGGGCAGTAGACGTTAGGAAATGAGGAATGAGCACTACGACCTCGCTTCAAAACTAATTGTCCATTTGATTGCCACCTCTTTTTTGACAGTTATTTTGTCAAAAATGGCACAGCCAAAGTAAGTAGTGTAATTTCAGCTTTCAGATTATGTACTACTTAATCATGTGATTCATTTATGATGAGTTCAGAGTACATAAGAATCGGTTTTCAGTAGAGTATGTTGTACTTTGAAAATGCCATCCTTATAACACTGCTAATGCACATTGTGTTCTGCACATGTACAATAACTCCTCGTGATAACAGTTTGTTTGAGAGACATACTTAATGTAATTAACCGCAGACGATCTATTTAAAAAAATTAAAATAAAGTTTAGTGAGGGTGTTGAAGAGAACAAGTTTTAGTGATGAAAATGTCGAAGGATTGATCACCTCTCACTCTGCAGCTGTGGGCAGTTTGACAGTCTTCAGATTTATAGTGAGATGAACCAACAGTGAAAACATGGAAGCCATTTCAGCTCAAAAGCCCACATAAGCCACTTTTACATTACTATCTGAAAGAAAATTGCAGAGAGACAAAGAACGTTTGTCACAGGAGTTGGCAAACCAAGGCTAAGAGTTGTGTTTCTGTTTCTGTTCTGTAAGTCCAATATTCACTCTCTTTTATCTCTGTTTTTGGTCTCCACCAACTCCTGAGGGAAATATCTGGCTCTTTAGCCACTAGATGTTCCACTATGCTCTCTAACTTGTCACTAACTGTGTCTGCTGTTTGGTGTAGGTAGTGTACAGTGGGTTTTTGAGCTTTTTTACTGAGTGCAGCTGCCTTCTGTGGCCAAAAATAACTCTATCAGAGTGGTGAGAATGAACCAACAGTAACACCAATAGCAATTTTGCAGCTCGACAGCAAACAGTGATGTGAAACTAAAGCTCCATAAAGCATGATGGGAGTTGCAGATCATCTCGACACGTGACCCATTTCACATTCTCTCACTGCCATTTGATATACAGTTGTGGTCAAAAGTTTACATACACTTGTAAAGAACATAACATGGCTCTCTTGAGTTTCCAGTTATTTCTGCAACTCTGATTTTTCTCTGATAGAGTGATTGGAACAGATACTTCTTTGTCACAAAAAACATTCATGAAGTTTGGTTCTTTTATGACTTTATTATGGGTTAACAGAAAAAGTGAACAAATCTGCTGGGTCAAAAATATACATACAGCAATGCTAATATTTGGTTACATGTCCCTTGGCCATTTTCACTTCAATTAGGCGCTTTTGGTAGTCATTCACAAGCTTCTGGTTTAATCTTTGACCACTCCTCTTGACAGAATTGGTGCAGTTCAGTTAAATTTGTTGGCTTCAGCTTTGTCCACATGTTCTCAATGGGGTTTAAGTCAGGACTTTGGGAAGGCCATTCTAAAACCTTAATTCTAGCCTGATTTAGCCATTCCATTACCACTTTTGATGTGTGTTTGGGGTCATTGTCCTGTTGGAACACCCAACTGCGCCCAAGACCCAACCTTCGGGCTGATGATTTTAGGTTATCTTGAAGAATTTGAAGGTAATCCTCCTTCTTCGTTATCCCATTTACTCTCTGTAAAGCACCAGTTCCATTGGCAGCAAAACAGCCCCACAGCATAATACTACCACCACCGTGCTTGATGGTAGGCATGGTGTTCTTGGGGTTAAAGGCCTCACCTTTTCTCCTCCAAACATATTGCTGGCATTGTGGCCAAACAGCTCGATTTTTGTTTCGTTTGACCACAGAACTTTCCTCCAGAAGGTCTTATCTTTGTCCATGTGATCAGCAGCAAACTTCAGTCGAGCCTTAAGGTGCCGCTTTTGGAGCAAGGGCTTCTTTCTTGCACGGCAGCCTCTCAGTCCATGGCGATGCAAAACACGCTTGACTGTGGACACTGACACCTGTGTTCCAGCAGCTTCTAATTCTTGGCAGATCTGCTTTTTGGTGGTTCTCGGTTGACTCTTCACCATCCTGACCAATTTTCCCTCAGCAGCAGGTGATAGCTTGCATTTTCTTCCTGATCGTGGCAGTGACAAAACAGTGCCATGCACTTTATACTTACAAACAATTGTTTGCACTGTTGCTCTTGGGACCTGCAGCTGCTTTGAAATGGCTCCAAGTGACTTTCCTGACTTGTTCAAGTCAATGATTCGCTTTTTCAGATCCGTGCTGAGCTCCTTTGACTTTCCCATTGTAGCGTTTGTGGGCGTTTGTATCCAATGAACCCTATTTAAATGGCCTCAGAGAAGTCACCAGCTGTAGTCACTCATAATCACTCACAAGAAGTTAAGAGGCCATGCTATGAAGCTCATTTCATTGACACAACTTTCTAAGTCACCAAAATTGCTAATTCATGTTGCTGTATGTATATTTTTGACCCAGCAGATTTGGTCACATTTTCAGTTGACCCATAATAAAGTCATAAAAGAACCAAACTTCATGAATGTTTTTTGTGACAAAGAAGTATCTGTTCCAATCACTCTATCAGAGAAAAATCAGAGTTGTAGAAATAACTGGAAACTCAAGAGAGCCATGACATTATGTTCTTTACAAGTGTATGTAAACTTTTGACCACAACTGTATTGTTATTAGAAAACTATTGATTGTAGCCAATTTGAAGAACACACCAAACTATGTCAGCCTCTAACAATACTAATAAATGAAGGGACACATGAAAATGTGAATTGTGTTTTACAGCCAAAGTTTCAGACATCAAAGTTTTTAACAAGTATGCAAACTCACTGCTCAGGTAAAGTTAAAACAGTAGCTGATTGTGAGTACACCATCTGCTGAAACCATAAATATCAAACCAAGAATATAATTTTGCAACCATATGGTCCTTTAAAAAAAGGTCTCTTAGAGGTTCCTTTAACTTGCATTATTCACTCAAACAATTTTTGATGAAGGGATTTACACAGCAAACCCAAAATGTTTTATTTTCGTACTCTCTGTGAGCTGTCAGAGGCCTTGGAGCCCGTCGCAGAACACAGAGTCATGTAATGGTGAGCATGGGCTTATTTTTTAATTATTGAGGAGTTAGAGGGTAGCATTGGTTTATTTGTGTATCCTCTGTAATAAGGAAACTTTTCTTAGAAAACTGAGGCTTTGTTGGAATAACAGTAACAGTAAATTCAAAAACACAACATAATACTCTGAGATTCACAGACCAGAGATTTGATCAGGCACTGAATTGCTCCGATCTTATTACTGTGACCAATTCTTTTCTTCGTGTAACTATGAAATTCCTGAGAGAGAGCATGTAAAGGACCCTGCTACTGTAACAATAAACTGCATTACAACGACAACATCGCAAAAAGCCAAGAGAACACTTTCAGAATTACATTCAGTCTATACCATAGACACATTATGAGACGTTTATAGTATGTGCGAATCTGTACTCATACCAATACACTCTTGTACAATACTGTTGGGTTGCATTTCCCAATGAGCTGATGTTTTATCTACATATGTTATAGACAGTTTGCAGACAGAGATCAGTATTTTATGCAGGAACAGGACATGCGGTTGTATTTTTCTTTCATAAAAAATACTCGGGTGAACAAAATCAAAAAGGAAAGTCGAAATATCACAAAAAAGTTTCATGGAAAAGTGTAACGGAAACAGACACGTGATTTAAACACCATGAAGCTTCCACTCCACATTAATGCATGAAACAAAGGTTTGAGTGGCACTCTTTTAAATGCATCATCTCGTTGCGCTGTCTTCTTCTGCAATAGTTTAATGGCAGCCAACTGGGGAATTAGCATCCATATGCACACTAACAAACCCTTGATTGTTAAATGTGCTGTTGATGGACATTAATCTCCCACAATGGAAAAACACAAGGAAATGGAAGCACTGCCTACAGCTGCAACAAATGTAAAATGTTTACAGATGTGTACAGATGCTCCAGGGACAAAAAATATCTAGATTTTACAAAACAAGTTTACTCTTTATTCTAAAGGGAAGATTAAGGTATAGTATAATTTCCTATTAGCATAACATTGATAAGTATGATGATTTCCTGTATACTACCTGCAAAAACAGTACTTTATAAAGATTAGTATAGTACATACTGTACACAGCTGGGATGACACAGCATAAGATTTGATAAAACAGCATCTACCATAGAGAACCATATAGAAAGTATTGAACAGGTATTCAGAATGTAAATTTGCACAGTGTTTTTCTTGTACTACTTTATTTGGGTTTGCCAAGGCAGCATATCGTGCTTTGTTTTAAGTTTGCTCCAGCTGCAACATACCAGGTACTGGAGAAAATATGTTCTCCATGTCATATAATCAGTCTTCACCTTACCATGCCAGTCCTCACAAACACCAAACCGCAAGGGGAATGAAGGGCATTGTTCAGTGTAAATGCACTTAACTCCTTGGCTAAACTTCTGCCGCATCCCTGTAGCTATAGCCTCAAAGTCATTTTAGACAGAACTGACAGACTAATCTTGCCCCTCCCAGGCACTCAGTGAAATGATGCCTCCTCCTAAGACTTCAGATCCCAGCCTTACTGCCTCTCTGTCCTAATATCTCTCCTCTCATAACAGCACAACCAGAAATACAAACACACCGTGGCATATTGCCATGACGCCGGTGTTTTTTAAGATCAAATGCCCAGCCACATAAAAGCAGCATTTCCAGCCAAAACACATCTCCACCGACGCAGACGTGCTAGCACATACACACACAGCCACACAGATTGATGCACGCACAGACAGACATGCACATTCTGCACTACAATGGCTGTCGAAGGGCTATTTCAATAATCCCCAGCATGTATGTTTAATGGTGAGGGCCCAACAGGAAATGATCGGCAAATGAAACGAAGCAGCGGGTTATTACGTACCACTCTGGTGTCAGCCCAGGCCTCCCCACCATTAATTTTATTGTAACTCATTTCTGCGGCTAGAGTGGAGCAGGATTTAATGTTTCCATTCCCAACTCCTGTTCTGCATGACAAATTGTTTTAATAAACATATACTGGGTCATAATAAAGTAATAATAATCCTACCAGTCACCTTATATCACTGCAGTTAAATTTTCCCATAAGCCAACACCGGTTACAATGACAATTACATGGTAGCCAATCCTCAGCAAGGCAAACACAATGGGCAGATTTAATATAGTTTGTAAATATGATTAGTGTGCTGTCGTGTTATTGGAGTATAGTATTTACATTTCTCTTCGGGCCTTTTACAGTACAGGATCAGCATTAAATAAGCTTTCGCTCCTTTTCCTTCCTGCTCCCTTTCTTCTAGCAGAATGCCTCCTCTCACTCCCCTTCACAACTTAATGAAAAACACTGTTGACCGTTAATATTCCACGGATCAATCACCATTTTTAATTTTGCGGATAAATGTGCTATTGTGAAACCCTCAAAGGTCTCTCCCACCTTGCATATGTGCATGTGCGTTTGTGTGTGTGTGTGTGTGTGTGTGTGTGTGTGTTCATGCATGCTGTTTTTGTGTGTCTGCGGTTTGGTTTCTTAGCAAAAGGGGAGAGAATGTGTTCACATAATGGCTCATGGTTATTTGCAGAGGCAATTTTATGCTACAATTCAATTATTGCCTAAATTTGTTTTTAGCTCCTGAAGTCATTGCTTCTACCTGCAATTTACTTCAGACACAAACATTTGCATTACAAACACGACATCAGCATGGTTTTGTATGTGTTTTGAAATAGGCTACAGTGGGGTTGCAACAACCTTTCGAACTTGTGCAAATAATAGAAGTAAATCCAGGCCAGTGTGCACTGCTGATGCAGACAGTTTTGATTGAATTGCCCCCTGATACTGTAAGAGATTATGACAGACTAATTAAAACAGTAAGTGCTTGTTTGTTTTGTATATCAGTGTACAATATGTGGACCACATACATTTGTGTTTTCGTGTTGGGCTGTTTTTCAATGTTAGGACTGCTTCCAGTTAAGAGAAGGCTTAATGCTATGGCATCCAATGATATTTTAGACAACAATCTGCATCGAACTCTGTGGAAGGACCTTTACAAGGATAGAGAGCTATTTAACCGGAGGTCCTTTATGCTACACACAGAAGAGATAATTGAAATAGAATAATAAAATATACAGTTAATGATATTCAAAAATACACACACCCAGGTTATAATATTTCAATAGTGCATTTTTTTAAAACTGTATCTGAATGAACAGCAGCAGCAAGATGGTGGTGAAAATATGGTCTTCACCTCTCATTGAAGGTTCAGAACTTTGTCCGTCAACTCTGTTTGACCAAGCATCATTGATGTGAACACATAGTGCGGCTCTGTCTGCTTCCCATCTTCCCACTGGTATCTGCGGTGCTCCTTTGGCTCAGATTACTTCACCCGTCTAGTGCAGTAACGCTAACGTTCGCTTGATTCGGGCCACTGAGATGGAGCTTGTTCTCTGCAAGGATGTGAAGACAGATCTCTGGGCTCAAACACTCTCTCACTCTCCATCACATCCTTACATCTTCCTGCGGCCTGACTGTAGCCAGAAATAGCGGGATTAGTTTGGCTGTTAAGCAGGGTGCTCTCTCCCTTTTTGTGGCGGTGGCCGGTCGCAACAGCCATTGTGGTCTTTTCATCTCACTGATGTCGTGGACAGTAGCTGTCAGGTTAGCTGCTCATAATCCAAACCACATTTAATTTTACAATGATTATGTCTTCAGCATTAAAGCAGACAATTTCAAGGAGCCACCATTTGCTGCATCCTTTGAGTAAACTGTGACATATAATATATTGGCAAGTATGAACAGGTATATGAATATAGATTTTGTTCTTGTTGTTTAGGTTTATGTATTATGTTTATACTTGTGTTTATGCGAGTGTGTGGCAATATATTGTGCTTTTACATGCTGGTTGGTATACATACTGAATAGTCTGAATAGTCGATATGGGTTAGGTCATATAAATGAGACCAGACACTAAAAAAAATACCTATTTTTTTCATTCATTTTCTGTGCTCAACATCAGACGACCAGAAAATTGTTAAATTAATAATCTTTTGTTACAGTGATTTGTAATGGTTTCAGAAAGCACTGACAAACAATATTGTACAGTGTTATTTTGTCACTTATTTTTTATGGACTTTACATCAGTATGATCAGCTGGAGAGGCATGTTTATGCAATGGAAGTTTACTAATTTTCTGTTTCATACTTCTACTACCTGCATATGCGTGTTGTCAACTCGACTAGATGTTGCCTCACAGTATTAGTCCTGTCTGGAGTTTTGATGGGGCTGATATGTGAGGTGATCCACTGTGAAGTTGGCGACCAGAGTCCTCAGTGTGTTGTATATCGGCCTGCCTGTCACAGCTCCACCACTAATTGTTGTCAAACGTCATTCCAATGCTGCTGGACACCCTCAGCAATCATATCAGGAGAGAAAAAAACACAGTTCAACTCTTTGCCCATCATTCAAATGGGAGTCTTTTCTGGCTCACTCCTGCTGGTAGCCTTTAGTAGCCTCAATTTTCCCACACACATACTACCGACCCATCCAAAAACCAGAGTGACATGAAAGGGCTCTCTTCCACCGCATACATGCCATTGACAGTTGAATGAAATATTTATTTATGAAATCTAAAAACATGTATTCACCCTTGACACTAGATTCTGGGAACATTGACTTCTGAAGCACCTCACCACCACCAGAGCCTGGCCCTCCAGTGAGTCAATTATGATGGCTTAAAGGAATGTCTGCCTCTCTCTTCAAGTGTCTACTTGGCCCTAATTTTTTATCTCAGACTCTTTTCATCTGATTCTGAGACGAAAACATAAAAAAATTGTCAGGGCCAGTTCTTTTCAACCTGCTCATGAAACTTCAGTCAAGATTGACATATGGCAATTTTTGATATAGAAAAAGTCCGATTCCTCCTTGGCTTTTTCTGTGGATGGATTACATTGAGTCATCTATAGTCAAGTTAATCTCATCCAGATGCACTCTCTTTAAGGACCTGATTATTTCAGGTCTCAAAGTTTTGCTTAGATTTTTCTTTGTCCCACAGGTCTGATCCAATTTTTACTAACTGTGATAATATTTGAGTTGGCACAGGCGGTTTGTGCTTCCAGTGGTTGTTGCTCTCATCACTAAGACCTTCGAAAAAGGACGCAGGACCTTTACAAATGAATTCATATTTCTATAATTGTGTTTCATGCTGGCTGCCCATTGCAGTGTTGGCTTCCTTTTTATTGTCTTGTTTTTATTTTACAATTTTGGAAAGAGGAAAAAAATGTCATTTGTGAAAGCGTGATTACCATCCAAAGCTATTTTTCATTGGTTTGTCTTGTGGTATACGGTATGTATAAGTACGTAGAGGAAAGCCACATTATTCTTCAGAGTGCAGACTGGAGGGGGCATGTGTCAGAGTCTTAATATGTTATTTCGAATCGTAAGCTACTGTGTTGTAAATGTTATATGTCTGACAGAAAATAATGCTGTGTGTTGTGTGAGTTTTTCTTGCTGCTAATTTGTCAGTTTGGTCTTTTTTGAGAATCCTCTCAGCCCCTTGTTTTGATGTGGGTATTTCCAAGAAACGCTGAGAGTTGTTACCGTTTAGTCCACAGAATGGCTAACATGAAACACAACAGATTATTGTTTGACTTTGCAGCTGTGTAGCAGTTTGTGACAGACAAACAGGATCAGACAAGCCGTCAGATTTGACACTGGCACCATGAAACCTTGCTGCTCACTTAACAATACTGTATCACAACTATATAAACTAGATGGATCACTTTTTTGGATGGGTCATGTCACCCAGGAAGCATCTGCAGTAATCAGAAATGGTTAAAATCAGTTGCCACCTTCCCAGTGGATATCAGGAAATAGTAAGACTCTGCTCTGGAAGTTGGAAAGCATTATGACATTGAGATCTCTGCATGGAATTACCTAGTTCTTTCATTAGATGCAGAATAAACTCAACACTTCCCATTTAATCTGCAGGACTTTAAACTCAGCATCTTGACATTCATGAAAAGAAGCGGAGGAGAGAGGCTTTAGAGACCTCCCTGAAGGGCAGGCATGAGGAGAGGCAACCAGAGATGGTAATGTAGCTGTGTGAGGGGGGGGTGCAGAGGTACTTGAGGCAGTCGAGAACTCATTTCAGACCCAATCCTAACCCTCTCAGTCACTCAGTCATCTCTCCTTACAACTCAATACTAAGGACCTGTGTGTCTCTGTCTGACACTCTATGTAACTCTTCATTATCCTCTAGCCAAATTCAACACAGCCCCCTCCCTCACCCCACATTGGTGCAGCAGTGAGGGCCCTCTTTGTCAGCCTAGAGTCAAACAAGCTGCCCCCACCATGTGCTTTCCAACATGGCTGGAATGTTTTCCTGTTAGTTTAAGTCTCATCTCAACTAATTAATATTTTTGCTTATAGCTGCTGTAGTTCCCATGGGAGGCCCCTTAATTAATCATTTATAAATCTACACAGCCTCCCAGTTTATTAGTCTCTGCCTTTGGCGTTGGCTGACTGCATTGGGAAACCGCAAATGATTAGTTACAGGAATGAAAGCTTTTTTTCCCCCCTCTCCCTCCCTTGTTTGCAACTGATTAGGGCCTCACACAGAGGTATTTCCACAGCCCTGCTTTGCACTTTAATTCATTCGGAGCACCTGACACATTATTCACTCTCCCACCTCTCTGATCCTCTGCCTATTGTTTGAACCAATGTTTTTCCTCAGCTGTGTTGAGGCATGGCGATCAGTTAAGGCTCACTCTCGGTCTGGTCAAAACAAAAGCCGCAGCACCAAACATGGAAGGAGGGAATGAGATCACTCGACCACAGGCTGAGCCTGGGCTGGGCCGCCATGGAGACAGGGTGATTTCTGGTCACCCGTTTGGGATCACGTTGAGGGCAGGCCTGGTGACGGGAGCAAAACACATTCACAATTAATTCCTTAGAGCTGAGGACTTCAAGCCATGTCACAGTGCTAAAGCTGTCAGGCTTTTATTGGAAAAGAGGCAATATTTCCATCAGTTTAACAGAAAAATAAATTAATTGAATCAACTGAAAGCAGCGTGGGAGGTTTTCATAATGTCTTTGCACTCTCAGGGAAGAACGCCTCATGCAACAGGGTTCCTTCATCCAATTAGACCTCCGCTGGCTGGCTCACACCAGCCTCGCTCTGCTCAACATTCCACCTTATCGCTCCCTTTTTATCCCTTTTATCATCAAAGTGACTGCACTTTACTTTGGCATATAGGTAAAGCTAGCAAAACCCTCCTAGAGAGATGGACTAATTACGTTATAAGAGTCATACTGTGCTGCTCTGGATAACCTGCTACACATCCAGCAGTGGCGGTTCATCCTAATGTTGAAATGATGTGAAAGTGGATGTTCAGTATTAATATTGCATATTGCAAAAGAAACATGGCGTAAAATGTAGAATATAATAGCAAAATCAGGCGCTCAAGCTGTAAAAATATATGGCTTGATTAGCACTTCCCAGAAGGCCTCAGCTCTCTGTCCAAATACTGCTGTATCTGGTTTGCACCTAACCGGACATTGGGGAGCTCATCACAGAGTTATTTGTTAATCAGCACAGCAGCACACTTCTCTCACAGATAACACAGGCAGAAAAACATAATCATGCGAGAGTGCGGGAGGGAGAGAGGGAGAGGGGCTTCACAGGCAAGGTAATTACATTCACATTCGTATACATTGTGACAGCAAATGTGTGGCTGTTTTTGTCTGCACGAGGACCAATTACTTTTATTGAAATGTGTTGCAATTTCCCTTTTTTACAATAGCAATGGGTCTATTACTAATGCCTGGAAGACTAACTGGATCAAAAGAAAGAACTGTAGACAGTATAGCTCCATCTGCACTGTCTTTTCTCACTGAATGCAGAGCTACTGTACTGCTGTTGTTGGTTCCCTTGATCTGAATTTCTAATAGCAATGTATGACAAACACTACAGCTCGTGGATCAATTTAAGTAAGACTAGCAAATTTAGAGAAAATCAAGAAATAAGAAACTACTAGTGATTGAAGATTTTATGGAAGAAATTAAACAAACTATTATTGGAAGTGCTCAGGACTCATGTAAATAATGTCTCTATGACAGATTGCATGACCTAAGCTCATCCATTGAGTAAATCACTTCTACTGTTCAGGGACATAGGAGCAGTACAATAGAGTGAGCAAAAGACAGTGTCCACTGTGGACAGGTTGCAGGTCTGTCACAGGGCTAAGACAGCCGACCACATGGACAACACAGAGTTTTCATTGCATCTAACAAACCTTCATGTCTTTTGGATTGTGGGAGAACAGTGGAGAACTTGGATGAAACCCACACTGGCACAGGAAGTACATGGAATCTCCACAAATAAAGGCCCAACCTGCTGGCAGGTTTGATACCAGCACCGTAGTAACAGCGCTAGATTTTAATGTGGCGGCCACCGTTTGAATTGCAGTTCCTAATTATGTTTACAACAAATGTAATTCAGGGAGCATTACATTCATCCGCAAACTGTTAATGCTGTTACAAATCAGTAGTATGATATTTCTTGGTATAATTTCTTGGGGACAGGGTTGCTGGTAAACAGCTTTAATTGGAAGGAATGCAGTGCCATTTTGGAGCATGTATCCACTTTGCTGGTACATCCATGTTCGAAAGCAGGACCTTCTTGCTGTGCTAAACCACTGAGCCACCCCCTGCGTTACCCCTGACCTATACAAAAATTGCTTTTTGTTTGTGATCATACCAGAGGCAGCCTTCCTCGATCCCTTTGTATTTTCATCAATTGAACTTCTTCAGCGCTTACTCATTAGTAAGCCTTGGTGCTTTGTGCCTTTCATGTGTACAAGGCTGAATGATGAGTGGAAAAAGAGCAGGCGTACAGAGAGAATAAAATGTTTAATTTGGGTGTTTTGGCCTTGTTACATCAGATGATTATGCACTTAACTGCTGTTTGTGTGTTCAAGGCCATGGCTTAATAGGTAACTGAAACACAGCAGCTGTTATTGTAGACAGTGATTTGGGTGTTTGGGTGTATACTGCACACAGGGTGGACACAGTAACAGCAACACCTGTGTAATGTTATACAGTTTGGTAGAACACCACAAATTACTAATTAAAAAAATGTTGAATCAGTGCCTCCCTTTGACACAGTGTCAACAAAAAACACAACATTAGCCAAAAAAAGCTAAAACATGAGCTAAAAACATGTATTGTAGGGATATTTTCAACAATATTTACATTTTATTGTCTTCCCCTCATGCATTTAGTCCCATTTTGGGTTTGTCAAATGTTAAATTGTTAAATTAACCAGAACTAATCTGATGGTGTCTGGTGAGATGAAAACACAGAAATAAGCTCTTAAAAGAGACAATAATAAGCAAAATTACTCCATTATTCTCACAATTCTTCTCTAGTCTCAACAAAACTGGTAAGAGTTGACATTAGATGCAAATTTAGCATAAACCATTGTTGTTGGCTTCAAAGCTAACTAAGAAATATATTGTTTTCAGCTGAAGTGTGAGACGGAGCCTTGGGGCAGGTCTTTTATTCTTGCATTGTTGTTTTGATTAGATTTTATATTTCAAAATTGCACAACACAGACTTTAGCGCAACTAGAATAACTAAAAGCAATATCCTTTGGAATGCTGCTTTCTTTGTGTACTTATACCCACCTTCTCCATTATTCCTTGCTCTGTCTTCCATTTCCCCATTGCTTTGTTGAACACCAAATTAAAACAGGTGAAATATTGAAATCTGTTTTATGAATGATGCTGCGTGTTGCCTTTGATTTGTTCACGCAATAATGAAACTCTTATCACTCCTGCGAGCTATTTGGTTGTGAAATTGCTGCACCACCAACCTGACGCATTAGAAGCCATGATGTGTTTTGGAGGAGATTTACTACAGTAGCATGTGCGGATGTGTTGTCAGTCTGAGGCTGCTTCTTTGAACACTGATAGGAACAGACCTCGTTTCATGAAGTGAGTTCATCATCTTCAGACTAAAAGGTAATTGCCATGACGGTTAACTGCATTAATCACAAGTAACATCAACACAGCAAAAGCAGCATATTCACAGGGTGAAACTATCAATTCTGTTTGGAAATGAAGTCGATATAGAAGAAAATTATAATAGTAAAATATATAGAAAATAATTATCTTAATCATTAATAATTATTATCTTAGAATATTCAATATGTATTCAACGGAGCAATGTAAATGTTTAGAAACATCCATCCATCCATCCATTTTCTATACCGCTTATCCGTCAGGGTCGCGGGGGGAGCTGGAGCCTATCCCAGCTGACTTCGGGCGAGAGGCGGGGTACACCCTGGACTGGTCACCAGCCAATCGCAGGGCCACATACAGATAGACAGACAGACAAGCACTCACTCTCACAGTCACAGCTATGGGCAATTTCTTTAGAGTTACCAATTAACCTAATGTGCATGTCTTTGGATTGTGGGAGGAAGCCGGAGTACCCGGAGCATGGGGAGAACATGCAAAAATAAAAGCCATAAACTCAGTTGTGGGACCAAATACACTGTTCACATTTTCAATATAAAAAAAGAAACAAAAGAAAGAAATTGTTCACTAATAATTTTTGATAAGAAAACTAGAACATGATAAATAAATGAATAATGGAGAACGTAGCGCCAAAGAAAGAGGGTTTCTATAGCGAAAGAGAGAGGATTACATAAAGCAAAAGTGTAGGCTGTGATAGCATTAACAAACTGCTTATCACTCCACATCATTAGGGAACACTAATTCAGATCAACAGCATATATTCATTGATGTCAAGTGCTTTCTGCCTGTAAACTATATTATATATTTAGCTAGAAGCTCCATTTCACTTAGATCTGCAAGAATAGAGTTTTGCCCACTTGTAACACAACACTGACATTTATCATCTTATAAAGTTGTTGGTTATATTGTGCTAGCAGTAAGTTTCTTGTTAAGACTTGGAGCAACATTATCATTCGTTTGGATCCCTGTTTCCCATCACTTTACTCCAATTTACTCCCTTTTTAACCATGTTTTGGTTTTCACCAACTCCAGTGAGAAATCACTGATTTTAGCTGCTAAATGCTATGCCAGTGTTCACTCTGCTATGATTTAAAATCCCACAGGTTAGACTGGCCAGATTAAAGAACTGCAAAGTGTTAAAACAGAGTTTGGCTTCTCAGTAGGCCAGGAGTCATGTCACGCTGGGTTCTCATTAATTGCGTCCAGCTGATGTGTGTCTCTCTTTTAGGACCATAAGCTGAGCACTGAATGTGAAAGCAAGTGACGAAACTGTTTGCTCTGCAGCTGTTTAATCATCATGTCAACTTTCATGTATTTGTTTTGTTGGCTTTTTGTTGCTGTCAGGCCGTCTGTTGTTTTTCTGTTACGTGGAACACTGCATGTCTTGTGATGCCTGACAAATTTCAGAGAAATCTGACGAAGTGAAATCAAATCAAAATTGGACCAGCTAGTCACTAAATTCATCTGTCTAAGTTTATCTGTGGGCAGGAAGCACACAATGGGTTTATCAGAGCCTTTTTGCGAAAAACAGCTGCCCAAAACAAAAAGATAAAAGATCATTTAAAAAAAATGTTTTGTAGAGCTGAGAGGCACTGCAGTCAGGCAGTATATCTCTGTGGGTTCATCACTATGAGCGACCCTTTCCTCATTATTAAATAGTATTTTCATCAATATTTCATATAATCATATTGATTTGAACAGCTTACATTTGCATTGCAGTAATTTATACAAATTTTGGAAATGGTGACTGCCTTTTCCCAAAGGGTTGCATAGTAGTGGGCCTTTAAGTTCAATCCACCATTTTAAGATTAACCTACTCAAAAGCAAGTTAGCCGCGCAGCATCAGTTACCATGGTGAGCCACCCTGGGTAAAGGCGAGATCTAAAGCCCTAAAGTTAGATCATTGATGCAGTAATACCGCTCTATAAGACAAGCCACTGCTCAAAGACACATATCTCATAATGACTGTAATAAACACTTTGCAGTGAAACAAAATAAGAGAAGAGTTGTTGGAGTGGTTTCTTCAAATGTCAGGCTTGCTCCATTTTCTGTCTCTGGTTTGTAATTTTAGTTTTTGTCTAACATTCATCAGCACATATTCTCAAGCATAGGGTGAAATTAATTGAGCTATTTTCTGCAAAGATGTTATTTTAGAAGTTTGTCTATAAACTTTCGCAAAAAGTAGTGAGGCAGGATGTTGCTGACTGATATGTGTTTGCATCTTAAACAAAGACCAAAAGAGTAGCATTAGTCACACATGCAGGCATCAGTATACAGTAGCAATAGGCTTTTGCAGACATACTGTGAAAAAGAAAGGGAAGAGACATCTGAGTGTTGGGCGAGTCATTCCTCATGGCTGATGGTTACAGAGAAAAGACGGAGAAACTTTAAAGCTTGGGATTTGTGACATGATGTCCAGCGCAGTCTTCCTAATCTGCTCTAATGGAATCCTGATTTCTTTCACTTAGAGATGAGAGTCGCTGTGATAAAGTGCTCAGGCATCATCTGGGGTTGTGGCCATCTCTGATAGGACACAGAAATATCAGACAGGTATAAAGACAAAGTAGTTACTGTGTTCCTTTTGAAGCCTTTACAGTGTAAAATGAGGGGAGCTGTGAAATGTTTTTCGTACATTATTTATTTGACCACTTCACTTTGACACATGACATGTTAACAGGTCATTTGAAAGCTGAGGGGCTTAGGAAGACTGAGGAGCAGACTTTATAACGTTAATCCGTGTACATAATGCAGTAATTAGACATACAACAACATAATAAACAGGTAATGATTCAGAACTATGAAAATAATGGTGTACATTATTATCTCATCTGTGTGTATGTGTGTGTCTGTCTGTTCACAGCTAATCTCACATACTACCGGACCGATCAAACTTTTTTGTGCACAGTTTCAGTTCAAGGTCTTAGAGCGTAAGGCGTGTCCGGCAATCTACGAGGCTAAAAACAAGCTTTACCTAGTCTGGTGTAGGACACATGTTGGCTTTTGTCATGGCTAATAACCTGACATACTTAGAAAGGGCTGTTCTGGTTTTGAGTCAGGGCTTCTGCAGATTAATTCCATATGTTATGATCCATGCATGATTTTACATGAATAAATCCCTGTTTCTGCTATCTTGAGTGTAAGTGAGCCAGGTGTTGTGTTGAAGTCTGCTGCCCCATCAGATCGTGTTTCCTGTATTAGATTTGTGTTAGTTTAGGTGTAGCACAGATCACAATTTGGACATTCACATTCTACTGAGTGCACTTATCTAATATTGTAGGTATATTTCATTTTCTGACATTCTATGGAAAAAACAATGAATCGTGCTTAAAGGGGAACTTGAGTAGTATATGTAAATGAACAAAGTGTAACTTCCTTCCATGTTGCCTGCACCCAGAGCTTTCACCTTATAAGAAAATGATTTTAATGCTTTAATGATGGAATAAAACATTTGGGCCTACTTATATGAGCCAGAATACAGTGTGGAGGAAGAGCTGAGAGTCCAGTACCGCCATTTCATGAGAATAGCAGCATATAGTGCATTGTGGTTGTTGTAGGTATTCATCCTTTTGAGCAAAAGGGAGTACCAAAGCTCATTTTCTCTGGTTATGTAACACATTTTTAGAACAGCCCAGTTTTATGAAATTACCACCTTTTCTGTTGTAAATAAAAACTTTGATTACGTTGCACAGCTTTTCCTTAATTGTGTTTGGTATCTTACAGTCTTTTAGGCCCCAAAAGGTTGATGTCATGTAAAATTAAATACTGAACTATGGCTCACTCTGCACGGATGAAAAATATGTCATCTGTTGGGTTGTTGAGCATTGTAATTGTAAATGACTTAATATCCCTTTCTCTTACATATGTCCACTCACTTAACTATCATACGGTACACGAGGATGAGAGATGAATCAATATTTGAGATAGCTACTTAATTATGCATTTAAAAGGATGGTGAGCTATTTTGCACTGAGAGCTTCTACATGTAAAGCAGGGCCCTTTCACAGGACCTTCAATGGTTTTGTGGTGTCATTGTGGACCATTAGAGTGAAATCAGACCATTTTGGTAATGGCTTTCTATTAGTGACCTTGGATGAAAGAATCAGAGATAATCTACATCTAAACTAATGTATTTTGTCCTCACAAGGACAAAGAATTTGGTTTAAAAACTGGCACCTTCTCAAATAAAGGCTTCCATTCATCAGTGACGTTCACACACACACACTCACACACGCACGCACGCACACATTGACAGCATATACGCATGCACACTGCAATGTCAGTGAACAGTGAGAGGGCAGCAAATCACCCTCTGACACCAGAGGAATAGAGAGAGCCAAGTAACCTTGTAAAAGACAATCACTGGGGCCACAAATTAAATGAAATGGCTAATAAAATTACTTGGCATACTGTCCACTTAATAAGAAACAGGCATGTCCCAACTTTAATGCTATTTACGCACCTGACTAAAGTATAACACCGATTTGGCACCTATGTCCAGATTGAACTGGAAAATGACTTGCTAATCTGTTTAGGTATTTGGAGTAATTGGGTCTGGTGCCAGTGAGGGGGATTTCCTTGACTGTTGAAAGTCTCTGCTAGTAGTCCATTCCCAGCTCCTTGGTATAATTACTCTGACAGAGCTGTGGCCACAGGGCCTGTGAGCAGGGCTGCTTTTTAAACTGTAAATTATGAAGGATTAGCATTTATGAATTTTAAATCAGGACTGTGGTAGGAGACACTAAAGCTGCTTAGTGATTGCAAACGGCAGCGTCTAAGCAGGCGGCTCTACACCCCTCACTCTCCAAGCTGTTCACTGTGTGTGTGTGTGTGTGTGTGTATACGTGTGTGTGTATATACGTGTGTGTTTGTGTGGCTGTTTATTCAAATGTGGCTCTGCATAAACACAAAATGCTCAGACTGGACTCCCACTATTCGCTTAAAGCGAATAAGGATCTGACATCTTAACATCACCCCCATCCCAGCCTATACTGTGTATGTGTGTGTGTGTGTGTGTGTGTGCGTGTTTGAAGGAAAGTGTGGGTGTGTTTGCCTACTCATGCGGGGTGCATCTCCCCTGTCACTTTTTCTCAGGCTGGGGTTCTGCTCCTCACTAGCGTGTCACACTATGCAGAATATCCAATGGGTGATTATGTTAATGTGGGACCTGATCCATGTTAAATTATGCATAATGGATTGATGTGGCACAAAGTCATCAATTAGACGGATATCAGCACTAAAAAGTGTGACACAGCATAATATAAATTTGTCTGCTGTTTTTGGTTTACAGAAAGGCAGTAAATGACAAATCCAGGACCTCACACACACATACACACACACACGAATGCACGCACGCCACCTCTGATACAGACAGAGTGTGTTCGGTCAGCTGGTTTAGCTGTGCGTGCGCGTCAGTTTGTGTTTGTGCATATGAGTGTCCATCTGTCTGTGTCAGAGTTGACCTTGCTTTGTTTCATATTTACAGTCATCATGCTCTTCAGCCGAGGTGTGAGTCCATGACTGGCATGTAGTGATATTCAGCAGTGGGTGAGGCTCTGGGACAGACACCACCAGAGGCCTCATATCACACCTCTCTGAGCTGTCTGCACCAGGGTCGCTGAGCCATGACCTCAAGCCTGCGGTGTTAACTGGTTTAGCCAGGTGGCAATAGCAGGGGGTGATGGGTTTGCTGGGCTGAGCATTAGAAACCCCCATGAGCTGATGAACCCCAGAGTATAGAACAACACCTTCCCCTCGCCAGGCTTTCACACACACTTCTCCAAAAAAGGCTAGTACATTCTCATACCTTCAAACATAACACTGTGTGCACATGTCTCTATGGCGTTTTACTGAACTACTTTTTTTAACACAATCCCACACACTCCCAAAACATCCCACCAGAGCTGTGTCCCTGATAGAACCAACAATTTTGCTGAAAATGCTTTAAACCAGCAGGACTTCTTAGACCAAGTGGAAATGCAATATTCTCTGTGAGTCTAGTAGTCTGAGTTTAGTATCGTATAAAAACCAGATAGAGAATTTATGGAATCATCAGTTGTGAAGTACTGTGTGAGTACAATTTTGAGATAATTATACTTTACATGAGTATTTCATTTTCTGCTATATACTATTCCATTCCATTTCTGACTGAAATATTGTGCTTCTCACTTTTTAAAATCTGAAGTTAAAAAATGAAAGTTGTGAAAAAATGAAAGTTGTGTTCAAAACCTATGATGAGGTTATAAAATGCGATGCATTGGTCAGCACACAAACTCTGCTAATTGAGGAATTTTAGTCCTTCATTTATTCCTTTAAGTCTTATTCCCTGTTTGTAAGTGAGACAATCCTTTGTTTAAAAGTTGTTTTCGCTTTTGACTTCCTACTTTCCTTTGTTTCTGATGTAAAGTTTGTTCAGCTGTGAGGTATTTTTAGTTCGTCAAACATAAATGACCTCAAGGAGGCACTAGTCTGTTTTTGTTTGGAGTGAATTACTGGTAAATTACAGTGATTCTCCTAGCGTACACCCAAGTCACCTATAAAAGTACACCTGAGAAGACAGCTCCAACCTGTTTGGCATTCTTGTCCACCTATTAAGGTGGACAAGAATGCCAAACAGGTCATTTGTCTTTGAACATATTAATGATACTGTAGTTTTTTTTTCTGGTCTCTGTTAGTAGATCCACTAATAGCTAGGAGCGACAATCATCAACCCTCTTTATTTTAGTATCATCCTCCAAAGAATATTCGGAAAGATCCTCCATTTGAAAACTTGGACTGCATCATGAAAATATTGTGTTTCAATGTGAGATGTGTGCCTTCAGTTCTAAAAAATATGAAAAATATCAAGCACCCTGCCACCACAAGGACACCTCACAGAACATTTTATGAAATCTCTTATGTTGGTTTTGCAGCTTTGCCCCAGCAAAGGCTCCTCTCCTACACTCTGAGGCATAAGTAGACACATCTTATTGATTTTCTTTCAAGCCGGATTGCATTGATTGCTGTGAATATGGCAGACAAATCCAGCTGGTTGTGCGTCCACAGGGACAAAGTGAGGAGGGAGATGGGGAGCTGTGGCTGGGTGTGCCACAGCAGGGGGCCAGGCTTCATTACACCAACTAAAAGCCCACTGGTCTGACACAACCCCAATGCCAACCCCCGCCCAACACTCTCCATCCTCTACTTACCCCCAAATTAAACTGAGAGCTTTTTAATTATTTATCAATACCATGCACTCATCGTGGATCAATCAGTGTGAATGGTTTTTAAACATAATGAAGGAGCCTGCTCCGATGGACTTGAGAAAATTGATCGTGATCTTTGCCATTATGCGTTAACTAAAGATGAGCTGTGGTGACAGTGGTGTTGGTAATTTGGGGTTGGGGCGAGGATGAAGTGGAGCACCCCAGGAGTGCTCCCCTGCCCAAACAGAAGTGTGCTTCAGCAAAGGCAAACAGTATCCGTGCTCAGAGGCCATCTCTTCCTCCACCATTAATCAAGCTCTTAAACAGGACACCTCATCTTATCATCACATCACACCGTACCCACAGAAGAGGGCAGGCCTCTAGAAGCACCACACACCTCCTCAGAGAACACTCAGAGCAAATTACACAGGTCCTCACCACTTCCAAGATTTAGTAAGGCTTGATTCATTGTGCTTCTAAGGCCTCCAAATGAACCTAAGCAACCCTAACTTTCTCTCTCTGCCACCATATGTCTCTCTGGGCGCATCATGTCAAGCAGCATTAGAAGCGATTCCACCTGGAATTATTAGCCAGAGACACAATGTAATCTAATTTCATACCACCATATTCAATCGCAGGGGCAGTAAATAAGACAAGGGGTGCAGGTATTTCAAAGTGAATTAACGCTTGGGGATGAATTTCTGTACCTGAATTTGATAAAATTAGAAAAATATCACCTGTGGTTCACTTACATTACCGTCCATTCATGAACTGCGAGTAAACACTCTGATATTGAATTCAGGAGATTGTTTGTGAGGGAACAAGCCAACGTAAAGCAGGACATTATAATGAGATTCTTATTTCATCCTTTTTTTCTGGTGGGGGTGGAATTGGATTATAGGGGACTTATTTGTATGTGATATTGAGCACTGCAAAATAAATTCACACCTATTCAAATTGAAATCAGACCTAGGTGCATCAGATAATCCTTTTTAAGATAGTATGAACTGACAGTCCAAGCCCACACACTGGAAAGAAATAATCTATCCCTAACAAAACAGATATATAACCTACCTTGCCAAAAGCATTCCAAGATTTTTTTTTACAAATATTTACCAGTCAAGTATGTGCTTGATTTTCTCCTAGAGGCATAAACAGTTGCATCCATATTCATAGGGAATTTGAGCCTGTCTCCCAATCATCATGTCACAAAGAGTCTTAGCAAAAGCGCCTTCCCAATAGCTCACTTTGTCGCTGGATCAGGAAACCTGATTTTGTTTTGAATCCCGGAGCCTTTTGAGACGTCAGGCTGTATCAGCGAAGAAGCCTGTGATGGCTGCAGTTATACAGCATGGCGGCTCCAGCTGCTCATGAATCTTTTTGAAATGGCTTATTTCTGAGAGAGTGTTGAGACGTAAGCCTGAAAGAAGGACAAGGTTTAGTGTGAAGATGAGCAGTGGGTAGCTGCTGTGAAGATGTGATGTGCTCGTGGTGGTGTCAATGGTTGTGGTGAGACTGTGAGAGGCTCTAATGTGAGAAGGGATGAAGTAGACACAGAGAAAGGATGGGTGGTGGTGTTGGGTGGGTGGGTGTAATGCAACCTTGACATGAACCCAAACTAGATGTGGGCTTCAGACACATTTCTCCTGATGCTGCTGGCATTCATATGAGCAGCTTAGTGCTTTATCTCTCCAATGACTGAAAGCAAGTGGGCCTGCGTGATGTCCACTCTGGGGTCTTGTGCACTATAAGCCTGTGGGTCAGGTGGTGTGAGGTTGTGTCTGTTGCACTGAGCTCTGAGCTAATGAAGACTCTTGCAGTGTGTAGTTCTCCCTTCATCTCTACCCCTTGTGTCCTGCTGGAGCATTAAGCCCATACAGATGTAACACCAGGGTGGTACAGGGAGCAAGTGTGGACATTCTGTCCTTCCTATGCCTTGTGCTCCCATGCCAGACCTTTTTTATTATGCAGTGTGTTGAATTTTTTAGACCAGCCCAACACCTATTATTTGTCCACAAAGAGCAGACCTGCAAACACATGCAGGAGGATGTTGTCCGAGAGTTTAAACATCACAGCCCTCATCCTTATTAATATTTCAGTTTTTGTGTGTCATTTGCAGGTCCTCCCAGTTCTAATGCTGTCGCTCCCTTTCCTTTGTCATTTCTTTCTCTGCCTCGTTCTGTTTCTGTACATTTGTCCATATTTTTTTCACCAACATTGTCTCCTAAAATTGCATTTATATACAACAAATTTTGCATTAGCAAGTTCATTTTATCGGAAACATAAAGCCACCTGCATTATGTTTTTTATAATGTTCTCACATTATCAACATTCACTGCCAACACAAAATGTTTATTCTAAAGTATTTTATTTGTTCTCCCTACAGTGGCCACCCCTGGCAGCTAAAACATGATTAATGTTTTTATCATTGTTTCATGATCGCACGAATTTCATTGTGCGGTGAAGCTTGTTTTTATCTGTACATGTGACAATAAAGCGATTGAATTGTTTTGGCCACTGATAAAGATTAGTGAAAGGTAGTACTTTTGGTGAAAGGAATAGTTCTACTTATTTGGAAATACGTGTCTTCGCTTTATTGCTGAGAGTTTGATGAGAAGATTGATACCACAGTTGTTATTGTACAGTAAATAAGGAGTTAGAGCCAGCAGCTGGTTAGCTTAGCTTAGCATAAAGACTGGAAGCAGGTAGAGGTGAAGATCACAGATCACTTTGCTCATCACAATCACCTTGTTCAGCTCAGTTTAAAGATTCATCGTCTACTCATAGTCAAGTATTTAACAGACAAACATGGCAGCGCTATACTCTGCAAGAAAGTGAAAAAGTGTATTTCCCAACTATTCTGTTAAGGCAGAAAAATAGAGGGATATGCTATGAAAGGGAGACCAAGATCGGGAAAGACCGCTCATCACATCAGATAGGGGGCGACAACTGTAATCCTCTGGAGCCCTCTCTGAAAACCAGGTTCCATATCCAAGTGTGAAGTAGCCAACAAACACTTTGAGGAAACCACATCGACAGAGAAAAAGTTATTTGGGTTATAATGAGTGACCTTTCCATGAAGCAGCAAACATGCATTTTTATGCCAGGGCATAAATAGCCGAGCTACATAACAATTAAGGTAACCTTTCTGTTTGAATAAGAGGCAATTGCTCAGAGAACTGAAAAAACATGAATGATAAATTATTTTTGTAACCCAGTGCACAGACAGTGAAGAATAAGGAACAATGAAGTGGGGGAGGGAGAAGTGGTGCCTTGTCTCAATTGTAAATCCCAGTTATAATGCCTCGTTAAAAAGATTTGGGAAGGCGAAACAGAAGCAGACACAGTCTCTCTTTCTTAAAGGTAGACAGGTCTCAGTGGGATTCATTAATGTGTGTCCCGGTGGTAGTCTTCCTCTTACAGCACAATCGCCTGGGTTAGCACCAATCCTGAAATTACACCTAATTGGACAATTACTCAAACTCAGAAACCTCCTGCAATAAGCCAACAAGGCCCCTAATAAACACCTTGTCTTCTAATAAAAACAAGGAAGTCATTTGCGTCACCCAAGAGGCCCAATTTTTTTTTTATCTGGGCTAAATTTATTTTTAAAATAATTGCATGTGCTGTGAATGAGAACATTAAAACGGTGCTGAGAAAGGGGAAAGAAAGTGTGTGTGAGAGAGAGAAAGAAAGACAGCAATGCAAACCCTACCTTAGGCTCAGTGTTGCAGCCTGCTCTCCTGGGGGAGAGCTCATTTGTTCCACAGATAGGCGCACTGCACACTGCACTACTAATATTATTGCTGTCATGCCATAATGAAATAATTACTGTTTTGTCTTCCTTTGAACCAGCTAAGCCCAACCCATTCCCTCTGCTTTGACCCCTCCCCCACGCATATTGGTCAGAGACACATTTCCTCTGCATGTGACACATTAATTAAACAATGACACTGATAACAGATTTCTTTCCGCCTTGTTCTGCATCCATCCAGGTCACTTTTATTGGCTGCTGGACAATTATACTCCTATGAAGTTAAAGGAATAGTTAGACATTTTAGGAAATATTAGCTTATTCTTGCTGAGAGTTAGACGAGAAGATTGAAACCATCATATGTGTTCGGCAAATATAAGGCTACAAAATCAGCTTGCGTAGCTGCACAAGCTGCACAAGCAGCACAAAGGCTCTTCGCATGGGGGAGATGTTCTGTTCTACCTATCGTGGCTTCAGTCTTGCCATCTATTTCATAAACTGTTCAACTATTCTTTAAGGTTTGTTGTAAGGGTTCATTATTGACAACATCCACTCGACCCTACACCTGTGGATGAAATAACAAATTAAAATGTTTTTCTAAAAATTGGACTATTTCGCATCAAAAGGCATGGAGGTAATGTTTACTGTGGCCGGATGTGACCTTTGAACTTCATCACTTAGCTGACCTTTGTGTGCCACTCTGGAAAGTTACCATTTTCACATCTCGCCACTAACATTAGACAAACAGACAGATGAATAAATAATCATACTTGACCTTGCACAACCGGCATCAGCGGTTTAGCACCTCCACTGGCAAGGGTTCACCAAAATGCCACTCTCCTGCCATTACAGAAGAAAGAAAAAAAAAACGGAAAAGAAAAGACAGGATGAGGAGATGAGAACCCACAAGAGGTGGACAGTGACAAATGGTGTGGAAAAAACAACACAGGCAGCCATCTGAAGGGAAGACAAGAGTAATACTCACAAATAATTAACTGGGTAAATATTGGAGAGCAGACTGACTAATTACTTCACACGTCTCACTGTGCTCTCATTATTGTTGCTGTCTCAGTTAACCCTTTCCCATAAGGCGTGCAATGAGACTCTTTACAGGAGAGTGGATGAATCACTTACTTCTCAGTATTTTTATTTATTCATGCAGTTGGAAAGAAAAGAGAGCACACAAGAGAGACATTTATGGGAGTAATTAAGCCAAGCCCAGTCAAGAGAACCATGAGAGGAAATCTTTTCAAGGACCATACTGATGGTTTTATATGCTTTGTTTAGCTTATTAACTGCAAACTGCGTAGATGTCACTTTACAGATGTTACACCCCGTAATTTATCTTCAAACCATGTCCATAACACACATAACATATACGTGAAATCACCAAACAAAAGAAAATGTCATAAAGCAGTAGCTTGGATGAGCCAAAAAGGCAGCAAATATGTAAAAAAAAAAAAAAATATTCTGGAGCTTTGACCAGTCCCTCAGAACGAGACAGTACTCTGATGCACACCAAGCCATCATGGTTGAATCACTTTACGTAGGAAACGTATGCAGAGACTTTACATATACACAGTAAAAGCCAGCAGGAGAGACCTTAGATATGTTGTTGTTATAGAGTTATGCAGGGTTATTAACAGCCTTATCTTTCCCTATTTTGTCGAGCTGTGACATACTGCCCATGACCCCACTAGGGCTTATGGGAAATGCTGTTTTTTAAAGGCTGCTAACAACATAAATATTGAATAGACAATAAAACACGTTATAAGACATGCTGTTGAAAGGCTTTGTTCCAAGGCTGACTTTTTAGTTTTTAGCATAGTTACAAATGTCAGTAGGATTTTGAGTGAGGTTTTCTTACTAATGGAAAGAACCTGCAAGTTTCAGTTTCACTTCATCTCTCTAGATCTTGAATTCAAACATGTCTTTACGGTTCGAATATTCATTCCCACATTCAAACAAAAGTTCACATTTTGAATAAAAAGAGACAGCTCTATAACAACGACAGCAGCTCAGTGACTAGTGGACCTGAATAAGAACATTTCAATTTCAAACATTATATATATGCACAAAGGGAGCAGTAAGGGCAACTTATCTTAAAGTATAACTGGTATTTTTACACCTGGGCCCTACTTTTACATATTTTAGTTTCCAAATGACTTGTAGGTATAAAAACTTTTGGATTTGGTCCAGTACTGTAATGGCTGTAATGTAAGACTGAATCCTTTGGGGTAATTGCACCAGATCAAAGTACATGGCTTTTGCCACTTACAGGAACAGATTGGTATTTGAAGTGTCTGATGGCATCACTGAGTATATTATCCTTTTTGTTTAACCCGAAACCACCGTTGTATCGCACTATATAAACCCGCCAGACTCCGTAGACAAAAACAGTAATTTTACCTCACAGAACGCGGGAGTAGCTATTCTACTGCCGCCTCGATTGGTTAGTTAGTTTGTGTTACACAAATAATAAATCACACAATAACACACATACTGATCAAGGCTGTGGTAAACCAGCAACTCCCATACAACGTTACGACTACAACAGTAGCTTGGAATCGAGCGAAATTACAGCTATTTCTGGTTAAACAAAAACAATCTTACAGGTGTATCTCTGTAATATTTTCAGACACTTAGAATTTGGCAAAAACACTTTAAGTGGACATTCTTTGGCAATTTTACGAATTTACCCTAAAGGATTACATTTCAGCCATTATAGTTCGTCACTGCTAGCTGTCGGCTGCTGGTGGAACCAATCTATTGTACCACTTCCAAAGTAATTTCACACCCAAAATATGTAAAAAAGAAAGGGTCGAGGAGTAAAAATTGTTGAGGTAGCCACAGATTTTATAATTAGCTAGCACATTATCTGTCAAAAAAGGGTTTTCTTCTTTGAATCAAATATCTCATATAGCATTAATCTATTCGAGCAATATCTGCCTCTCTTTATTTTTTCACTCCCTCACTTGTCTCAGGAAGTAACGGGAAATAACTGTTTAAGTGTTGGGTCTCAGAGCTATTCAGTAAAATGCAACAGGATGGGAGAGAAAGAATAGAGCCTTCAAACATGCTCAAAACAATGTGCACCTATTTGCAAGCTCAATAGGGTTGATTGTGAAGAGATGAGGGAGTGTGCTTAAGCAAAACTCGGTGAAACAGTTTGGAACTTACTGAGCACACAGATGGATAGCGAGAGAAGTAGATTATGCTGCAGAAGGGGTTTAAGAAGTTTTTCCATGAAAACTGGTCTCCATGGGAATTCATGGTAACTGATATGAATTCAAGCAGACTGCAGCCGCCATACTCTGTGAAGGTCAAAACTGCAGACTTGTTACAGCCACTTTCTAAGCATACATGGGGGCATGTTTGACACTCATAAGATAGATATTGGGTTGAGTATTGTTCTAAATAGGTGTGGATGTGAGCTGTTTGTAACCTCAGCGCTAGTTCATCTGACACCAGAGTTCCAACCGACGGTCCTCAGGTAAACTGGTGAATCTGCTCACACAAGGACGTTTCTCCAATAATCTGCAAGGCAGTGGTTAATGACAGCAGCTGTGAGGCAGGCATGCACCACTTCCAAGCTGATTTAAGTTTAACGAGCCACTCCAGAGTGCTATTGATTCAAATCTATATTTGACAGGATACACTGTGAGCATATATTAAATGGATAAGAACACCTCTTGGACACTCAGAGAGCATTGCCAAATGGAACAGAAGACATTAAGCAAAGATAGGATGTCTTTTGTTGAGTGATCAGAGTTATGTGGAGTGCGTGTATGGATGAGTCCCTGTGTTATACCCTGTTTTTGACATTTCCTATTCAAAGAAGAAAAAGTAAACACATTTGATAAGCATTATAAATCTCCTCTCTGTCTAACCTGCTGGCAGCATGTTTTAAAAGGATTTTGAATGTGTGTTTATTTTAATTACACTCACTATTAAAGAGAGTGATGAGATTTATAATGACTCTACATTTACAGTCTGTATGTTTATTTTTAACTGGTTTACAGAGGCAGGTGTCAGAGATAATTATCATTTTGCAAAACACAGAATTAGCATATCACCAGATTTTTTGATTCAGAAATTATGTGGTGCGGTGGGACAAGTTGAACAGCACAACTTATCATGAATCATTTGCGCTGTGGGTTACAATACCACTATGAACCAGGTGTTAGCACTTTACATTGACTGCCAAGCTGTTAAAAGACCAATTGCTCCAAAAGTGACAGACTGGAATACAGTCTATTTTCAGTGTAAAAACAAAGCTCAGAGATGTTGATTAACTGGCTAAGAGGAGCAAGGCGGAAAAACTTCAACTCTTATCTGCATGTCTCTCTTAGCAGGATATAAAGTGTAATATATTGTAGATAATAATGAACTCAATGGCTAATGTTATCAGTAATATAACAACCTTTAATTCAACCTTACCTCACCCATTTGCAGATTATGACAACGTTCTGATTAAGGTCTCAAATTATATTTTAATAACTGCAGGTGCTGGACATTGTTCAGGTTTGGTTTTATTGGACCTTAGCAGCATTCAACCATTAAATTCTGATCCACAGACTAAATCACTCTTGTGGACACTTCTTCATCAGAGTGATTCTACTCCAATCTCACAGATAGGACTTTATCGGCCTCTGTGAACATGTGTAGGACATTGCTGCTCTGCCGTGTGATGTCCCTCAGGGATCGGTTTTGGGTCCAGTATTATTCTTTGTATACATGCAGCCACTAGGTCAGATTATCAGTTGCTTTAGCAATATATCATCTGTACGCTGACGACATCCATTTGTATTTTTCTTTTACACCTGGTGAGGTTCATAAAGTTACTGCACTGAACAGCTGTTTAAAAGCAATCAGGACCTGGATGGCAAAGATTTTTGTATCTTTTGCAGTTAAATGTAAATAAAACAAAAGTATTGGCCATTGTTCCTGATAACCTTCACTCAGCCTGATGGCAGCCTGATGGCTGAGTGCCTTGTCTTGAGTTTTGATGAAGATGTTGACTCAATCCTGTTTTTTTTACCCAAGAAACATTGCCATATTTAGGTCTATTGTGTCACCAAATGAAATGGAGATGCCAATACATGTTTTTATCTCATCATGTTTGGACTACCATAATTCTCTTTTTTATCTGTCTTAATAAATCTTCCTTACACCTTTTACAAACTGTCCAACATCCTGCTTCAAGACTCTTAACACCACCCAACAGATCCAACATGTTACGCCTATTTTAGCCTCTCTGCATTGTCTTCAGTCAATTTTTGAATTCATTTTAAATATTTATTGCTGCCCTCTAGAGCTCAGCATAGGCAGGCTCCACAGTATATCATGGACGTCCTGCACCACACCCCATAAGCCGAGCTCTTAGGTCCTCTACCCAGGGCTTACTAAGTTTACCTCGGACGTGATTCAAGATTCGGGGTGATCATGATTTCCAGCCAGCAGCCTCCAAGCTTTGAAATAGTCTCCCAATAAGCTTGAGGTCTTCAGACCACATATGTCAAACTCAAGGATACAATTATATACGGCCCGCGAGATAATTTCATGTGACTATTAAGAATGGCCCGTCGGTAAACAGCACTCACACCTCTAATACTACAAATCCCACAATGCACTGAACAGCTGCCACGCTATTCAGGGCCCGTGCAGCAGCCCCTCCTCCCGCAGGTATAATGACATACTGATCAGCATCGTCAGCGTTGTTATAGCGACACTTATGGCGCATTTCCACTAGTACCTACTCAGCTCTACTCGGCGTAGGTACGGAGTAGGTACTAGTGGAAACGCACCATTAAGCTAGCCCCCCCAAAATAAATGGCCAAACGAAAAGTGGACTTTGAAAACAGAGACTTTCAAAGCAGGTGGGGGGCAGAGGTTTACCTGTTTGTCGATATCGGAGGTAAACCTGTGTGTCTTGTTTGTGGAGCTGATGTGGCCATAATTAAGGAATATAAATATAAGACGACACTATGAGACAAAACATCAGGATAGCACAAAAAAGAAAAAAATAATTGAAAATTCTATTTATTTTATTGAGGAAAAGTTGTTGAAGTTATATTATATTATATTATATACTATAATAAAAGAGTCACTATTAGAGTCTTCACTAAATGTTGAGCCCGTTTGGTCTGCGACTTAGACCGTGTTTTAAATTTTGGCCATTTCTTTGATTGAGTTTGACACCCCTGCTATAGACTGTTTTAAAAGCAGCTAAAACCGATGGGTTCAGACAGACACTCAGGTGGCATGTGGTATTTTATGTTTTAACTTGTATCTCATGTATGTTTTTCTTTGTATGTTTTATGTGGCATTTTATTTTATTTTTCATTTTTACTTGATTCTGAATGATTTATTTGTTTTTAACCATTAAGTACTGACTAGTGTATGTGAAAGGTGTTATGTAGAGTGCTATGTACATTTTACTTGCTTGGTTCGCTTCATTTTTGTGCAAAAAAAAGTTTTAAACATAAATAGTGTGTCATTAGTCATTATACCGTTTATACTCATTTGATTAGCAGTTTGATTTCTTTTAATTTGGCTCACATCCAAAACGAAAAATGAAAACAGCCACTTCAGCTAACCACTATTTGATGTGTCTAAATGCTAAGCTTACCTTTGATCAAATGTGTTTTGCAAATGTAGATCTTTTGTGCTACACTATTGTTTTCTTGGGAAGAGAAATAATGTCCCAATGATATGGAACTAAGGATAAAACACAGTAGGGGTAGCAAAATATGTTTTTAACTTCATCTTGAAGAGAAAAAACGTTCTGAAAATCTGGCATTAAGATTTAACTCTAAATTGCACATACTGTATATTAATGTTTGACTTTGAAGTGAACATGTTAACTAACAATCATTTAGTCTCTACGCTTAGTATCAGATACAGAACACATGACTGAAGGCTTCTCTGCTTTGTTTTTTTTCTCCAAAAGACTTGTGCTTTACATAAGAACATCACAATAATTTAGAAGTAACTTATCTCAATTCTTCCCAATCTCAATTTTTGCTGCCTAAATTATCAAGTGAGCTTGATTACTCAACTCTAATGTCTTAAATGATCACACAGTGAAAAATAACAAGTAGTGACACTCAAAGGTCATGAACAAAATCTAACATACCATCATACACTGTTGATGTTTTGAATATGATGCCTTACATTTTCTGATAACTGACATTGACCCCATATATGTATACAAACTGCACACATAGTGAATAGTAAATGAATGAACAATTTTAGACATAGGCCCTAATAAGGAATAACTGGGTAGATAAAGACAATGATTAATAAACAAACTCCCATTTTAGCATTGAACATCATGTAAAATATCACTATGGTGCCTTTTATTGTATAATAAATACCTCGTTAGAGTAGATGAGGTGTGCGATTGTTATTTTCATGCCTGGAAGGATGTGGTATCCTACAAGAAACATTATGACCACAAATTAACATAAAGCATATAGAGGTCAACATAAATTCATGTTGTAATTGGTTCAATTGATCAATATAATTTCTCCATTTGTTTGTATTTTCTTGCTTCTCTTTCTCTGGCTTTCTCCACCGTACAAACAATGGAGATGTTAATTAGTTGTGAATAAGTTGTTGTGGTTCCCTGGTCCAACACGTCGGAATGACACTGTTCAAAAAAGCATTAGACATGTTTTGGGACTTCATTCTTTAAATTATTTTCCTCAAACAGCATAAATAAAAAAAATTGTGGTTAAACAAAATATTTATCTGTAAGTCATCATTTTAGATCAACATTTTAGCCTACCCTCAAACTTGGTCCTTAATGAAAGTGGTGTTTGAGAAACAGCTCCATCATATCCTCCTTCAAAAAGAGGACTATTTATATTATTTTTCTGCTTTACAGTTGACAAGGAAAGCTTTAGTGTAATTAGCAGCAGCTAGAAGTAGCACTAATTTTAAGTAGCACTTAGACAAATTGCACAGTTGGGTCAATAATGTGAGGACTACAAAATACATCTACTAAACAGTGCCTGAATCATAACCTGAGTTAAAACAAGAGACACTCGCAACCTGCTGCATTTCTGTATGACGACAGCTCCACGATCCCCGTGACAGCCGAGGGTTTGAGAGAAGAGCGGAAGCATGGTAATTTTCTGCTCTGTATCCTTGCTTTTATGATCTTTAAACCATTTCTTTCTACATGGTAAGCTGTGTGAAATGAAATTAAAAATGTCTGCTTGATTATATGCGTTTTTGAAGTGAGGATAACAAATGTTTTCAAAAATCCTCGATGAGTTGGAATCTGTTTTCCCCACCAACCCAACTGACAGCTTCCTAATGCTGCCACATTAAAGTGGTTTTCCAGCGCGTGTGATGCAGCTTTAACTAGGTCCCGGGGGCATTGTTAGTTATCATTGCCTACTGCTGGAGTGAGCCCCGGTGAAAGCAATTTTAGCTTTCCTCCCAATCAGTGGTGCAACATGAGAGATGGCCAACGAGAACAAACGGCCCGGCTCACCACTTCCCACCGCCGATCTTATCTGAAATGTTGCTCCTGTCCCGAAAGGGCCTAACGCAACAACCCACCCCCTCCCTTAAAAAGACATGAGATGGTTGGCCCTAGGCCCTCCCAATTCATGCAGATATCCGTAAATTAGACTCATAGAGACAGACCAAAACGTCCTCTGAGGGTATTAGACATGAGCACTTATGCCGCGGAACATGTGAGAGGCTTTCCAGGAGCGCACAGGGTATGATCAAAATACATGAAAATGCCATCATGAAGTCCCACCACAGCCAAGGGTTTACATGTTTCTGTTTTGGCCTGTTGTGCATGTTTGCTACAGCATCAATACACTCATACCTACAGGCAAGGTAAATTCAAATCAAAAATAATGATTTCTACCTGCTGCCTGTGATGTATTTATTTCTTGCGATGGGAAAAATGTTTTCCAAGAAGACAGCGCTGCCGTTTGCGTGGCAATTTAACGAGCACAAGTGACGATTCAAAAGTTTTTTTCATACGCTCCCGAAAAGATGTCCTTTTAGGTGTGTGGCCCCAGTGATTCCTCATGATCATCACGTTTGTGGCGATTAACTCTGCTAATGGTAATGCTAACGTGCAGGTACAACCGAAGAAGACAGCAGAGTTTTTAAAGCCGGTGTTTTTAACATAAAAACATAAAATACCATACATGTTTAAGTATTGTGTGTGTTTTTGGTCGTGAGTGAGTGAGTGAGTGAGTGAGTCACTGTCAAAACAACCAATTTCTGTGCTTCTCTGAACTGAATCCAAATGTGAAGGAATCAATTAATCTTAGTGAGGACAGTCCTTTATGTGTTTTATCCACCAGCATGCAGGCAGGCAGCAAATGGACTACTACTGACGTCCTTAGCACCACGGCCGCACACATACACACAGATATTAAAGGGGCATACCTTTATTTTTTTATGTTACGACCCTTTTATAAAACCATAGCTTCCATTATCATTGTGTGGTCATGTCGTTGTAGACAAGTTCTTTTTAGTTAGCTACTAGTTAGCTACTGAACCTACTAAATTAACATTATCGTTTTCATTTCACCACGTTAGCTTATTGCTGGTCTTCTAAAAAAAATAGCCGAGTGTAAGTGAAATACGGGACTTTTTTTAAAAAAAAGTGAGAATCTTTTGGCTCCTCTTGAATGTTTTTCAAGCTTTGAAATTTGTTTGGTCCCCACCAGCAGTGAAGCATATCATCGGCAAGACTTTTCAAAACAAATTGATTAATTTGTGGTAAAAATTATAGAAATTCAGGCAAAATGTTGGTTAATGTGTGTGTGATATCTGAACGGTCTCAAACAAGGTTCAAGCCACTGCAAATTAATTTCATACCACCTTGACATGAACTAAAAACGTAAATGAGTTACAACATAAGTAAATGAGTTACAACATAAAGCGGCAAAATGAAAACACCACCAATCTGTGTTGTACACATGCTGACAACAATAGAAATAAACCCAATTTGGTGCCTTCATGGTGACTAAAGCTCTAATTACTTCTTCCTCATTCGCCATAGCTCTACAGGCCTTGTAAAGCTCCTTCTCCTCTCCTTCATTCCTCTACTTCTTCCTTCCAGAGTGCCGGTTATTTCACTAATATCAGATGTCAGATAGCCCAGGTGGAGGAAAAAAGAGTGTGGTCTTAAGAGACAGCCTGAGTTATGTGGCTGTCTGAGGTCTTATTACCAGCACATTGCCTACAGGCAGCTTACCCATTAGGGAATACATTGAGCATCGCTCATACATTAACTCAACTTAAACAGCTGATCAATACTGGATATTTGGTGAGTTCTCCCAAATACGAATCACTCCATGACACCTCCCATGTGATACATCCCGCTGCTCCTCCCGTACACATTAATTTTTTCACCGGTAACTTCATCTGATAGTGTCATCACAGTGTACTAGTTTTTAATATTACCGCTTTTAGGTTTTATTTTTAAGGAACCAGTCAAAGACACTTTGATGCTGTTGGTTTCATGTTGCTGAATGCTTGTCTGTATATAATGCTGATATTATGCATCAGAAAATAATCATTTTTTGGTACAATTGAGTGTGTGGAGGTTGATGATTAAGATAAAAACACATTGTGGTGCATTGAGGTAAGTGACCTGCCGCTCTGTTCAGATAAGACTCCAATTAATTCAGGCTGAATTGCAGTAATGTAAAATAAAGATAATTACTAAATCACCAGGCTACATTGCTTTGATAGATTTTTGTTACTCAATGTTATTGCTGCAAGGAATAAGAAATTAAATGGATTATATCACAGCATTTTCAGATGGATTACAACTGCTTTTAAATAACGGCAAGAGCAATTTCATCAGCCCTGCAATTCGAGAAGCCACTGACAGGCACTGCATGATTCAAATTGAACTTGCTCTCATCATTTTAATAAAGCGCTTCAGTCTTCACCCCCAGCAGGCACACACACACACACACACACACACACACACACGTACACACACAAGCACACACAGAGCAACACATGCATACACAATACAAATTGTGCACACCGTAGGCTCTATTTAATCTATAAAACAGACACAGATTTATAAAAATCTACAGAAGGCTGCCGTTGTTGTCAAAACTTGGTTAAATGTTTTGAATGATTCCATGAAACAGTGTAAGAATTAAATACTTGGTGGTGATCCAGCATTTGATTTAATTTTTTTGTGCTTACAAAGAGTCTTAAGTGAGAGACAGCACAACATCGGGACAATTTGCAGACACACATCTTCAATAAACACGGCCCTATGAGGAAGGAGATGTCACAGGAATTGTGTTTTATTCGCTGTGTTTGAAGTTCAGGGTTTAAAAACAGTAAATAGTGGACAAGTAATCAAAGGCATGTGATGAGAGATTTCACGGGTGGTTATCTCCAGGTCCTTGCTGCCATTTCTGTGTGTGCTGGGAGATTGTGGAGAACTCGGCGTGCCAAGCGCCCAGGGCTGCAGCAGTGACTGCTCTCCTTTAAAACCATGCTGGCACAGAGCCCCCTATCGAAGCCAAGGCCTGACTCTGTAAGCATTCATTATGGCATCCATTAG
Source organism: Pempheris klunzingeri (assembly GCF_042242105.1). Taxonomy (NCBI): domain Eukaryota; kingdom Metazoa; phylum Chordata; class Actinopteri; order Acropomatiformes; family Pempheridae; genus Pempheris; species Pempheris klunzingeri. The sequence goes on from NC_092012.1 coordinate 14,333,227, forward strand.
AATAAACATCTCAACCTCCCCCAAGACCGGCTCCCTCGCTTTTAAGTGCTGTTTGACAAGGCTGCATCCAAGCTGCAAAATGAGAACAGTGCCCACATTTTATTGTATTTATTTATTCATTCCTGTATTTAGGCTTTTTTCACACACAGTTCTCTCCTACTGTTTTTACATGAAGAGCTTTTAAATGTTTGTCTCCGAGTGTCCCTGTCTCTGCGGAAAACTGACAGTAGTGCCAACAAAGAGTGGAAGAGGGCCTAATTGCTAATCTATTACAGTTTGAGGTGCATTTGTGTCAACACTTAACGATATTCCTATAAAATATACTGTGTTTCAGCCAGTTAAAGCCATTTTGTTCAGTTCTTGGCTCAGGAAATATGTGAGCACAAAACTAAAAGCAACACAGAAATGATTTTAAATCCAAAGGGTCCAAGCAGTCTTTGTTCTTATCTGAAGGGCACATCTAGAGATTAAGTTTAATCAGGATGGGCTACAGAATGCCATTTACTTATTGATGCAATCGATACAGGCAGGCTGATGGTAATTATTCCACAAAACCTCATGAAAGAGGTTGCCAGTTTAGAAAAAAGCATAAATAATGCAAAGTTAAGGGATCCATCATGTTCAGTGACTAGTATTTGATACACTTTACATACACAAGATGCTCAGAGTTTGGTAGCTTGTGTTGCGAAGATAAAAGATAGACAGACAGACAAAACTTTCTGTTTTAAGTCTGGATTAATACTCACACTGCAGCTCTCTTGTTTACCGAACTGTTAAACAGACAGATGAACTACGAATCTCGAGTTTTCATTCCAAGTTTTCAATTCTTAAAGAGAGAATCGCAATAACAAAGTGCAACCCCTCAATGTGAGAAATCTGTGTCTTCCCAGCTGCGGCAGCCCTTCTGCCAACAAACGCTGTTTGGGTAGAGCAACAAACAGACAACAAAAGAGAGCACTGAAAGACAACACCAGGCATTATCATCACCATTATTGACAATAACAACGGCAGTAATAATAACAACAAAGGGCATCCTGGGATATCAAGTCACATTTGTTTCCCCATTTGCTGTATGAAATGTACTGTAATAAGGCTGCCTTTCCACTTTCATTTGGAGTGCCAGGGCTGTCAGCGGGCCACGGACAGGAGGGTTTCATCAGCTCGCTTTTTACCCAGCCAACTTCACTCTCAACCTAACTAGGCCAACAGGCTTGACACTTTGCGTTGGAGTACCGAGTCTCACATAAATGAAATGCAGATGATTGGTAAAATGATATGATGCACAAAAGCAAGTGTCATCAGGCTGTCATGTCTGCCTTGTTCCCCCTTGGTGTGTGCTGGCACGCCTTGGGCCACGACGACTTTCCTCCCTCCACCCTCCCTTCCTCCCCATGCAGTCCAGGGACGCCGGCCGTCTGACTGACTGACAGGCAGAGGGAGAGATCAGCTGGATTGGGCTGCGTATACCCCTTAATGCAGACAGAGAAATAAAGAGCGACCAGCAGTCAACAACTCATAAGTAAATCTCTTTAAAAGTGAAAGTGAAACAGACGCCAAGACAGAGACTATAAAACTTTAAAAAGAGCGTCACAGAGGTAGAGAGAAAGAGAAAGCCCCGCTGTGTCTGAGTGTGTGAAGAAGACACAGAGAGAAAATAGATAAAGAATGAGTGGGTTAGAGATTATGAGACTATTTTCCCTTCTCCTGCCCCTCAGGCCTGTGTCTGAGTTTCAGATTAGGTCACTCAGATATTTACATTTGAGGGATTTAGAGCTGATATTCTTCACCGACAGCAAATCTGAGTCCGAGGGGCTCATTTCTGCCTTGATGCTGATGCCTCACATGCGCCTCGCTCCATTTACAAATAAATGTCATTTTCTAATTGCGTAAACAACTCTGCAGTGCTGAGGGATAGTCGTCGTATTAGATCAAAGGTACTCTTGTTCTTTTGCCTCCTTTGGATGTTCTTAACAGCGGCGCTTGTTCATTTGAATACAAGCTGATTTCAGTCAGACTTTAGCAGACTTGAGTAGCTGATTTAGGCCTGCAACAGAAGTGTCAGTCAAATCTGATGAAATTCTTACTGTTCGTTGCTCTCTCTCTCTCTCTGGGTATATGGCTGCTTTTTGTTTACATAGATATACAGTATATTTGATTCCTCTCATCTTTGAAATTATTGTTGGATAATAATTGTGTTAAGCAACCTCTTGACGCCCATCTGTGAGTACTATTTATGTGTTATTCCATCATTCCCCTCAACAAACAATAGGGGGAGCAGTGAGGAAAAAAACAGATTGGTGGCGTTTCTTGGAAATTAAGCAAATTGGATCATTTGCTGCTTGGATGCAGTAGAATGATGTTCCTCCTCTTCAAATTTACAAGTAAAGTACCTAATAATGCCAAGCAATTAGGAAGGACTGCCACTACACAACAGGGACTGGAGTGATTGCTAATGTGGATTAGGCTGCATTATCCAGCCAGTGGAAGGAGAGGGGTCGACACAGAAAGGTGGTGTTGTACGAGCACCAAGGACAATGCCTTAAATGCCACACTTCAGCAGCGAGAAGGGATTTGTCTCTAATTAATTTCCAAAGATTTCTGTTGTCCATTTTTCTGAAGGCCAGCTTGGTGGAACCTCCATGGTGGAGTGCCCTCCAGTAGTCAAAGCCCTGAATAAATGTTCAACATCATTAAAAATATCAAGTATCACTTGCTCCCCCCCCCCCGACATTATTAATAGTTTTACTTGTTCTATCAATGGTAAAACACTTCACTGTTACAGTTAAAAGTTTCAGAGTTACAGTATAAATACAGCAACCACTGCATTGGCTCTAAATACTGTGATTTTTCTCTTTTATCTATTTATTCATGTAACAGTTAACATACTCTTTGCTTATTTACCTGACACAGAAGACTGGCTTTAGGAAAATTTGAAGGAATATCTTAATCATATTCTCCCTGTTTCCTAAACTTTGCACCACAAATGTGCAACTCTTTCATCAGAGAAATAACTGCAGGGCAGTTTATCTGAGCTCTGCCATCTGACGAAAGGGTTTAGTGGCGACGAGGGATGTGGTTCTGGATGACAGATTTTAATTACAGGAACACAGGCTAGTGACACTCGAACGACCAGTCGCAGCTTACCATCAGCCAATCACTGCTGATAACCAGATGATGAGCACAGAGCGACCAATTAGCTGTGAAAGGGCAGCGGTGCCACATCAGCTGTAGTGCTGCTATGCAGCATGATCGTCATTTTAGGTGTGAATGACAGACTTCAGAAGTTGTGTCACAGTGGCTCAATGTTTGGACCCCAAAGTCTGTAAACAAGCCAAGCAAAGCATCTTTGCGGCTCAGGTGACAGGTTTGAAACATGTTTCGCAGCCATGTTGTGATGTCCCGTGAGTGTGTAACTATGTCCCTGTGTGAATAATGAATTTTTCTTCTGATGCTGCATCAAGACGTGCCTTTCTTAAATTGTGTTTTGTCGCCAGTAATAGTTAGGAAATGACACAGGATGTAATTTTATGTAATGGTATTGTCATTATTACACGTATTAGTATTATTTTGTTGGGTAAAGCATAATGTTTTCTCTTCACTTATAGTGTGTGACACATGGCTGCATTAACCAGTTAGGGTTCACTACTACTACTACCCCCACCTAATCCCCTCGGTGCAATGTGTCTGTACTCTGTCGTCTCCAAGTTATCATTGAGTCCAGTGCACACATATTATAATAATAAAAAAAACAAATAATACTACATTTTGACTCAGGGCTCCTCAGAGAAATTAGCTAATAATGTAGAAGCCAAGTTGATATTGTACTTTAGTTTTGCATATTCCCTTCAAGTTTAACATTAGGATGCATTTTTCTCCAAATTTAGCTATTTTTTTCCACTTACATGTCTTTTTACCATAGACATGATACTGTGTTAATTGGTCATTTGTAATAATATCAGGACAACATGTTCTGAAAATTCCCGATATTTCCTTTGCTTCTAAGACAAAAGTGAGAGTTAAGACGCCAGCAGTTTTCATGGACAAAAATACATTATTCATGTATCCACTTGTGTTTGTTGTCTGTCATGAACACACATCATTGTGAGTGAAAAATAGTTTACTGCAAAGTACACAGCAACTTTCAACAGCTGGCTTCAGTGCTTGATCACTCATGAGCGCAGTTGTTGTAGCGAGTGTAGTTAATATCGTTAACTGCGATCATATTTGCTTTAGATCAGTGGCTGCTCCAGCACTGGAGCCATGCAGGGCTGTGAGTGTGTGATGCTCAGGCCAACAGCAGCACACAGCAGAGGCCTTTCCTGCTTTACACAGAGCATAGAGTAGAACCTCAGCAGCTACATTCTCGTTATTCTGTAGTCGCAGCCTGCTGGTCTGTAGATACATAGGCATTTGGACGAGTGGCTGGGAGTAGTGCAGTGTGAATGGTAACACCCAGGACAAATTACATGGCGAGAGAAGAGGGGCCTCTCCCCCGCTGAGCCATGGTGGCATCACAGGGGCGGAAAATGACAATTCCTTGAAAAGGTCATACAAGACGCTTGCACTGTGATACGAGCTTATAGCCAATCTGACAATCTTAATTCAAATCATGACATTCCCCCAAAAAGTAGAACGTTTTCATCTCCCCATGTCAGAACAGCAGTCTGACCTTTAGCATGTAAGAACTTCACTGAGTTTTAACAAATGCTAATCAGAGCCCTTCATTAACAGGTCTGTCGCACGTTCCACAGACCGCCCCATTTGCAATTTATGCATTTCACACCGAGATTCAAAAGAGTAATAGGATTTCTGTTATATTCTATTAATATGCCTATATTTTCAATGAATTGAGCCATCTAAAATGACGTGATAGATTTCAGTATGACAAAGTGGTCATGATAAAAAGAGAAATGCCTTTTGTCAGATTCTGTGCGTTTGATATTGTGTATTTCAAATAAGACATTTATTTCATGTTATTTTACCCAACATCAGGCTTTTTTCTCCTAAACTGGGAGAAAGTATTTGACAATGAATTTCATGCTTCAACCAGCCTCCGACCCGCATGACCAGTGTGGCCCCACACCTTAATACCACTGCAGATGAAATGTCATGGAATATTCACCTGCACAGTTACAGACCCTACGTTTAGTCAAGTTTAGATTATTTAGCAGGAGCCATGCACAACACAACCAGAGTTGGCTATACAGCTAGTCTACAATAAACTAAAGCAATTAAGTGTGTTCCTTTTATTAGCCTGCTTTGACACGTACCAAAGCTTACATTTTGACACACTTCGCACCATCCCTGGGCCTGGCGATACAGGATGTTGGAATAATGGTGCATGAAGCACCAGTCAATAGTGGATTACCTGCATGTGGCAGCTGATTTTTTCCAAAATGTGGCAGTTCTGTCAGAAATCTTGTGAGACAGTTTGGGACCATGGTTTTATTATGATCTTTTCAGGTTTTAAACATGATACTTGGGTCAGACCTAACTTGCTGCTGAGTTTGCAGTTCCCTCTAAAAGTGGAAGCAAGTAAGCTAGTTTGGCTAACTAGTTAACCCGCTAATGTTAGCACTGATTCCATGGATGTATTATAAGAAGCAGGTACCGGGCCACCACTCAGACTTGTGCCTACGTTTTCCTAGTCGCCACTCATGGTATTGAAACAAAAAAATGTCTGCGGCCCAAATATTTTCCCCATTGATCACTTTTGTAAAAGAGACGTGATTGACGTCAATGGGCCAGAGGCATGATGGCACTACTATGCATGTTGAGTATGCAACATACCACTGAACCTAGAATTTTTTTGGCATATGCAACAGACTAGTTATTCATATTGGACTGAATAGGTGCCATTTTCAGTCCAATATCCAGTTCTTATAATACATCCATGATTCCCACTGGATGTTACTTTTCAATTACGTTTATTTCAACACCCGCTGAATCATCGGCAGCTCATGAGCATTCGGTGCTCTGGTCATCCTGTATTATGTCGAGTAGGGTCTAGCTAGCATTAGTTGTTTCTCTTTCATGGGTCCAGTTGTGATGATGGCAAATTATCAGAGTCACTGGAGGGAGTTCTTTAATCACAGTTGGCACTAAGCAATGACAAAAGACAATGGCATTTTAAATTAAAGTGGTATTACAAACTACATCTAGGGGACGCCATACTGCACCAATCCAATCAAAGTTGGTGGTGCTATCACATTTATAAAATAAACACAACTTCAGTTTCCTGTGCTTGGTAATTACAATTTTGAGCAAATATGTACACAGGTCAAAACAACCACCAATGATATGTATACTGATTTTAGTTTGACTATACAGTAAGTGTTAATGGACAGGATTTTGTGATTAATCCTATGTTGCTATTGTAGATGTTGGATCAGTAACATGGAGTTAAGCTGCCTCTATGCACTGTTTAACTACCTCTGAGTGCATCTCCCCATCGCATGTAGGGAATAAAATACTTTGTTGAACTAAAAGTTAAGTTGCTCGTATTCCAGATCTACAAAAAGTACTGTCATCCTAAAGTGCACATTCAAAATATTCACAGAAACAGCCACAGTCCATTCACCAGTGAGCTCTGATCTGTGTTGCACTGAAACGATCCCGCGCTCTCGATGAAATCCAAACATGGGCAGCAATACCAACGGGCTACTGTGTGGACCAGAGGAGATAGGGCAGCAAAGCCTTCCTCACAGCTGGGTGCCCAGATTAATAGGCAAGATAGACATAGTGTATATGTTTACACATCACTCTGATTGTGTCTGTCTCGGCCAAAGTCTTTATTTGAACAAGTCAGGATTGTAGATGACTGTATGAGAAGCATTATAAATGAAGATATACTGAGAGGCCCTGGTAGCAGCATAATGATGTATACTCCATCACATCTGCCCTGTCTGAGCCACCCCTGCCTTTGAATATTTAAATCTACTTACAGTATCATATGCAACTCCCTATTCTCCTCTCAAATACCATTCCACCACTTCAGAGAAAAAAGCCTTTAATATATGAAATGCCAATGCTGCTGTGTCAGTTGGTGAGAGTTCAGGTTTTACAAGAAGCAGCACTTCAGGATGTGACCCAGTGCCATGCATATCTTCTGTCTCATTGTAACATTTCCCTTGCAGAGGTTAATGAGCTTGACACCGGGTGCCCTCGGACTGCTCAACAGACAGAGTTACCTTGCACGCCTCCCTCTTTTGTCTCTGCATGACATCAACCTGCAGCCTAACTTCTCCACAGCGGAAAACAGCTATTTCACTTAGCAAAGGCAGTCAGGGAAAAGTTATCAAGCAGCACAGTGGTCACCTGTGCTTTTCAAGGTCATTCAGCAATGAGCTGCATCTACTTGGGTTGTCAGTCGGAGCCTCTGAGGGATTAATTGTCCCTGCGCTGTCTCATTCATGGTCTTTGACAAACTGATCCATAGCTTTTCTTTTCATGTAAGGTGCTTGCTAATTAGCAGAAGCATTTTAACATTGTACTGTGTATTTTCTTTTTCTTTTTTTACCAATTCTAATTATTTAGTAACGAGCAAACACAAGCCAATCGGAAGGACCTATCTTTAAATCTGCGGCCTCATACATTTTTAATTGAACATGATTGTAGCATTAACAGCTGAATATGCAGCCAGCCTTTTCTCACATTTGTCTCAGCCTTAAGTGAAAGTGCCTTAAATTAAAAGGCTATAGAAATCAATACAAGTGGCATCCATGAGAGAGCACATATCTTCGACAGTCTGTCTCCTAATGCATCACTCACCGCATGCTCTGCTCTTGTGTCTAAAAGCACTTAATGTGCAATAAGAAGCCGCCCACCTCAGATGTTGCCAAATACTGGAGATGGCCTGTCTGAGAGAGCTTAAAAGTTTGGTCTAATGCTACATTAATGGATTATCTAGCCCCACCTCTTTGTAAAAGTGCAACTTTTCATGCTGAGCGCTGTCAAAAGATGTTTAATGGAAGCTGGCGTGCGACAAATTCAAATCTAAGATCCAGCTTTTATATAATGCAATGATATAAAACAATAAATTGATGTTTTTCTAATTTCATTCACATTAATTTAATATATTATATTCTGCATGTTATCTGGATGGTGATGGAGTGCTGGAGTGGTTGTAATGATATATATTTCATTTCAGAGAGGGCAGAGGGGATGATTGGGAGACTCAGAATCTAAGCTTTCTGACATGGACAGAGATAGAAGTCTGAGCTGCCCACTCCATGTCATTTCCACAAAACAATTTGATACAGATTTCTTACTGGCAGGAGATTGTCTGTTTTCTTCCTCTTAAAGGTGTAGTTCCTCTTTTGGAACGTATCCTTCATCTTCCTTCAGTTGGAGGCTTTATCCTACACATATGCTCGAACACACAGATTTGTAAGAGCAAAATAGTGAATCTGCAGCGCCAGCGAGCGAGGCCGTGGAGGACTGCATGAAAAGAACTCATTAAAATTGTGACTCACACACGGAGACTCAGCTTGTACCGAGTTGAGATGATTTGTGAGTAAATCCAAGACTGTTGTCCAACAACATATTTCTAATTGCCCCTGCACACACAGGCATGCTCATGTAGGCTTGCAGACACCTGCACACACGCACACACAGATACACACACACACACACACACACACACACTCTCTCTATGGCACATGATTCTCCCTCATTCAGTGAGAGTCAAAACTGAAAAATAGATGAGATCTTTGTCACTCAAATGGCTGTAGGTTTCTTAAGTGCTGTCAGAGTAGGGATGAGGCCAACATGCATTATGGAAGACAGAGCCTTGCTAAGCGCCTCGGCTCTCTGCCTGGTCCATGGCATAAAACTGTCTAATGGAGTTGAAGACATGGTAATTTTTGTAGCAACCTAAGATTCTATAATAATATCTTAAGTTGGAAGCTAATTAATCTCAGAGGTATATCACAGGCTTAAGGCCTCTCTGCACTGTCTGGTGCTGTTAATTCCTTCCATCTGGGGTGTGGAGGAGCATTTATGGGAGTTTACCAGATTAGCCCCAGACACAGGATCTTTAAAGGGTACTGCTTGTTCTCTTCAGATTGGAGATCTGTCCTGTCTTGCACAGCAGTGTGGGGGATAGGCTAATAAAGCCCTATTGTATGCTTATGTGACTGGTTTGACTGGAGGGCTAAAAATGGAACCCGGCACAAGAGAAAGCCCCCTTTTTTTATTACTGATGTGTAAAGCAAGACATGTGTGGTATTCATTTAAATCCATGTAGAGCGCATGCCTTTCCAATTACACTTGTAGTGGACTTTCTTCCAGAACATGCACTTACAGAAGAAGCTTATGGTCCATCGTGGGAGATACGCATCTTTGTAGATTAACCAAAATCTACTGTATCACACATTTTTAAATTAGACTTATCTGAAGCTATTGTTGTAGCTGTTTAGATGGCAGAGATCACTGCTACCATGCAATGTGGAGGCTAAATTTGAACACAATGACAGATGAACTATGATATTTGTCTCTTTCTAGCTAATATAGTTAATAGTAATATTATTTCTTGCCAGTTTGGGCGAGATCTAGACCTGTCCTGATAAGACCAAGGTCATCTGTTAGGAGTGCCTGCATAGAAAATGAGTGCGAGCTCCCAGCAGACTCAGCAGGAAGGCTGGCGAGATGAGTTAATAGTCACCGCTCTGGTTTTTAAAGTCTGTCTGCAGTCCTAGTTGAGCTCCTCATTCTCTGTTCGTGGAACGGAGAGTGAGGCTGCTGGAGAAAGAGACGCAGGAGCAGGAGGACAGGAAGAAAGAGACAGAATTGGTAGTGAAAGAGAGACATAACTGAAGAGAATAAGGGTGCGTACGCGTGGCATCGCCATCCATCCTTTTCCCCTAATCATTTTCAAAATCATGTCCCCTCTGTAACACACAAGTCTCACTCTTTATTCACACACCAGAAATTTAGATTACCCAGGGTGCTGCTGACTGGATCCAGAGTCGACTACGTTAGTTAAGTGAATTTTCCCATGTGCCATTTTGGGTGGACACGATAAGCCGTCTCACCTGCAGTTTGTGTCAGTCACAGCTGGCAATGACGAATTATTAAGGTGGATTTGACATGAAATGTTGGACGTAGTCACCCTCTACCTTTTCTCCACCCATTAGTCTCTGAGAGGGTACTTGACAGGGAGTGCCATCAGCTAGCATCAGCTCAGGCAGCACAGCTCTCTCCTCCCCCGCAGATGCACCTTGGGCCTGCAGTGGTCTCCTCCTCTTCTTTGTTCGGTGCATCTGTTCAGCATCAGATGACAGCACTGATTAGCCTCACTCAGAGTCTTAATAAGACAACCGGAGTACAGAAAGGTAGCACAAGGTGAATACTGACACACAAACACACCAGATCACCCAGCTGTAATCACTGCATGTCCAGCCTGTGTGCTTATCTTACTCCCTTACCCTTAACCTAACTATGACTCTGTCCTGGAAAATGTCCCTCACTAGCCATAATTTGATCTTATGATCTCTGTTGTTCTTCCTGAAGGCAACAGTGCATGGACTGAGAACTACTTATTTCATTTTTAAAATTAATGGCTGTAACTTTCTCTTGCTGAGAGAGAATTGCTTTAATTCATACTGCTTTGAGTGTTTCTCCATCCTTTGTTTGCTACTGTGTTTACCAAATGTTCGCCTGTTTTGCAGAAAATTTGAAAGCATGTCATTAAGCTTAAAAAATGCTAACAGGATAGTTTTGCAGTATCTTTCCTTAACAAGAAAGTAGCTGTTTCTGTAAATAACAAATATGAAAAAGTGGTGTTTTCCTGTCAAATTAAAGGGTAAGCCGAGCACAAGACTGCTCGAGATATTCATAGATTATTTCATAACAGGAGCTGTTGGCTTTCAAATTATACCTCTTACTGTATTCACATTCTGTATCATTCACAGATGTTTTCAGTTATTTGAATGTTTGCTGACACAAAAATTGCCACAAAAGTACGCAACTTAATACTTTTTTATGTAATTGCCGATTTGCCAGTTTGATGTGTTAGTATAGTCTCTTAATGAAATTCCAGTGGTAGAATGTAACTAATAACTAAGTGCTGTACTTAAATACTGATTTGAGGTACTTGATCTTTACTTGAGTCTTTTCTTTTCATGCCACTTTCTACTTCTACTTCACTACTACATTTATCTGACAAGTTACAAGTTAAGTTACTTTATAAAGAAGACTCTTATACACAAAACATATGAAAATGTACAAGTACAGCTGAAACTATTGACAGAAAATGAGTCGACATGAATTTTGATAATCGTTGAAGTATTTTTTCAAGCTCACAAATCTAGGGCTCTGGATCATTGTGACGGCATTTTGTCATTGTTTTCGCAATTTTTTCCAACCAAACAATCAATTGATTGATGGAGAAAATAATCAGCAGATAAATCCATAATGAAAATAATCATTAGCTGCAGCCTGATGCACAATAGTTCAAAATAAGCCCCACCTCAACCAACTGCAACAGTAAAATCCCGCCTTTACATTAATGCATGAGTAATAATAATCTAATGATGATATATAATAGTATAGAGTCAGTCATTTATTCTGCATAGAGTACTTTTGATACTTTAAGTAAAGTTTCCTGATTATACTTCCATACTTTTACTGAAGGAGGATGTGAACATTCCCTCCACCACTGTTCTTTTCTCAGTCTTCAGTGTAACATTAATGTTTTAGATCAGCACAGGAGAAGTAAACATTTAGTAGATGTTTTTTTCGTTGTTTCTCTTTGCATGTATATGTAGGTACGAGTGGGTGTGCAGCCTCAGCTCTCTGTAGGGCTGCGTTCCTGCAGGGTGAACTTCTCCCACTCGTCTTCACCGTCTCCCCCACTGCCTCCTGGCGGATGCTCCTCACTCTGATATGTGTGTCCCAGCCCACCTGTTCAGGCCTCATTACTGTCAGGCCTGTGTTAATAAATATCCAGGTGTAGAGCGCTCCTCGGTGCCTGTACTTCATCACCGAGGAGCTCAGTCTGCTGGGCGCCCCCTCCTCTCCTGCAGCAGGGCTGACAGGAACCATGATTACACTGTAAGCACTGTAGTTATTCACCTTCTGCCCAAACTCCGACACTGCACTCCATCTTACACAGCGGCACAGAGGCACGCACACATACACTGCTCATGCACACATGTACACATACATACAGGAACACACACACACTGACAAACAAATACTTACAGATATTTGCTCTTTCATTCCCATTATTTTTCCCTTCAGTGCAACCATGGGTGTGCAGGCTACATGGACGATACTTTGCCATTTGCACTGTAGGAACGTCCCCCCAGCAATGTATGGTGGCGGCTCCCTCGCTAAATCATTATTCTACAGTGGTGTAGGTCTAATACTGAGCAATCAATTATGTACAACATTAAAACCATGTTTAGAAATACAATCAAATACTTCTTTTTAACTCATGTTAAAAGATACCAAGTTCATGTATTTTATGATCAACTCTCTGCTGTAACTCTGTTTGACATGTGTGAAGATCCATAGACCAAAAGGTTGGGGGGAAAACATCAGTCTTTCATTGTTACTCTGACAGACTGAGCCAATATTCTTTGTGTCACTGAATCTCAACTCTTTTTAATGTTTCATACACTTTTTTATGTATTAAATTTTTTCACGTTCCTCTGCACTCAATTGCTTTGCATGAAGATCTAATGAGTAATGGATTATCCAGCACCTCCTTTACAGCATGTTATCAAGTAATTTTGGTTTGAAGTCTTGGTTTTTTGTTTTTTTTTTATAGCCAAGTGAAAGAGTCTACCAGTGCAATGAGAATATTTCAGCCCATTTCCAATACATATTTATTAAAGAATATTCTGGGAAAAAAGTGACAGTGTTTTGAAGTAATACAGAATGCAAGGAAAGTGACACTTAATTCAAAAAAATAAATAAGTTCATTTTAACCCAAAAAGACATCAACATTAATTGTGTAAAGACTAGTATACCTCAATAATAGATACAATTTACTTTCTCCCATAAGGACGATATTCCTACATGCTAATTTTAGAGCATAACAACCTATTATTTGTTGTGTTATATTTCATGTAATTCCATGTATCTTCAGGGGTCAAAAAATAATTTGATTAATTCGCTGATGTTATGGCTAAATTTACACATGTACACATACACATGTTAGTTTGACAATTCATTATTGGAACTTATCACATCACAATATTGTATTAGTCTCTTCATATGAACTCCAGATTACTATGACATCTGGAAAAACAATTTGGAGAAGCTCCTAAAATGTTGAATTAGAATGTACACAGTAAGAATTAAATTCTAAATTCTCACAATTCTTTGTCAGCAAACTTTTTCATCATTGTTTTTATGACAGGAGGTCGCATACGACCCACAAGAGAAAGTCCTTTAAGAGTTATATTTGGAGAGTTCAACCATATCAACATGTTTTATTGTTCAATAGTAGGATTTCTTTTTTTGAGAGGAGGAAACTGATAAGAAACTTTATGTATGTATGTATATATGAATGGATGGATGGATGGATGGATGGATGCTTAAAAACAATCTTGGCAGCCTGTTGTGGAATCAGCACTGTATGAGGTCAGTGTGAGTGGGTTAACCAGGCCTGTGTGAGGGCTCTCGTCTCCAGCTCTAGGCAGCCAGGCCACGATGGCGGTGGCCAGGGGAATGACAGGGAGGACACAACCACTTGACTCTGGAGAAGCAATCAGACACTAAGGGGTTTAATGCACTGCCTTGGGTCTGAGCCACAGCAATTGGGTTTGATAGCCGTGTCATTATGAGAGGAGGGCGTCTGGAGGTCTTCAGTGGCCGGGGATTAGAGGAGAAGAGGGGGGACGTGGAGACGGAAAAGAGGAGAGGAGGAGAGCGGGCAGTGGGAATCTCTGCGACCGCCGCTTTGGACGTAGGCCTTTCTCACCTCCTCAACTCTCCGTGATCATCGCACTCCCACTGCTCTCACTGATTTCCCCTCACAAAAAGTGACAAAGAGAGGAAGCCTTGAAAGGACAATACCAGAGGTCACTCCCACATTGTTGTTTCTGAGCTTGTTTTACACGAGAACGCTTTAATTTGCTGCCATGCAGACAATTATAGTTTATTTCTTCAACAGCAGCTAATTAAGAGGATACGATATCAGTGACAGTGTCTAAAGCAATTTCTCTCTTTGTTTTCATGCACCTCCTCCTCCCTTTACCCTCTGTGATCAGTGGCAGAGGGAAACAATCTCACCAAAAATATGGGAAATTCCATGAAAATGACTATTATATGAAATAGAAAATAAAAATCTGACTCTTAACTATAATTTTGCTTAATGATTTTCTTCGCCATACTCATTTAGTGCCTTAACCATAATATTCCCCTCTGTTTACGCAACTCCTAGAGACATGAAGTTCATACTGTTGAGTGAGAGCTTATAGGGACATGTGTGCTCATGTGTCTATGAGAAAGAGAGAGAGCGAGAGCAAGAGAGAGAAAGAGAAAGAGAGATGTGGCGAGTGAGTGTGAAGGAAGTCAACCTGTGATGGATGCGATGGCAGATGCTAGGGTAAGAGTTGTCATCAGCGTTCCCGGAGCCTTATGGAAGAGAGCCAGGTACACGGCTTTGATTGGGCCTACTGTGGCTGTGCTGTTTGCCACAGCACAGCTTTGATTAGTGCCTCCATGAAAATGTATGCCCTATGCTCAAAGAAAACTGGGGGTGTAACTACCTGTCAGGAAATTCACAAACAAGGCTACTTAGAGCACAGGGAACTGTATATTTTAAAGTCTAATATTCCCCGCCATTTCGTTTCATTTCATTGTGGGGGGCTTGCCAAATCCCTGCTGGTACCCCGCCCGACCCCACTGCACCCTTGAAAAAGGTCCCCAGATAAGGAGGAGGTACACCACTATCACCCTCCCAAAAGATAGGTTTGGGAGAAGGCGCTCTCTCAACCACACAACAAAGGCTTTCTACCAGATGCTGTGAATACCAAAAATCCTGGCAACACAAACACAAAATATATAAATTAATCAGAGAGCAGGTAAATAAATAAATAATGTATATGAGGAGCTAATTAAATGTGTTTATTCCTGTTATCATATGCTGCCCTCATTTCCACCACTTGAAGTCATGAATCATTAAGTGGCTGCTAAATTGGTCTCTGGGGCCGTCCTAGTGGCAGGGGGCGGTCAGATCCTGTCTGGCAGAAGGCAGGTGTGCAGCGGACGGACGGATGGCCTGTGCTCCTGTAGTCCTCGGACAGCGGCGCCTGACAGAGGGGAAGCAGGCATCATGCTGGGAGGTGAGTGGCCGGAGGAGAGCCTGTAGCAGAGCAGCTGACAGGACCGCCCGTCACAGAGCCGGCTCTGCTTTGATTAATGAGGGCATTTGAAAGACAATTAGTGGGAGCAGATTTGCCTTCAACTACCTTATCAATCAGAACTCTTTTAATTCAATGTGCAGCACCCTCCGCACCAAAATGAGTGTGAAAGCATTGTGCATCAGGGCAGGAACAGCCTGCCTGTCAACAGGAGGTGGTGAGAGGACGGCCAGTCTATAAAATACGAATGCCATTCCTCCAAGGACTTAAGATAGATAGTGGTTGCTGTTGAACTTGTGGCTGCCAACTCCTTATAAACTGCATGTACAGGTGAAACATCATGATCATAATACACAATACTAGTCTCGCATAGCCAGACCTCCACATCCGTTTCTGGAGAAAGGTTTGGATGAACCCGTTATCATTCTGGTGTAGGGGAAAGAGGCTTTGGCTTGTTTTAATTTCTTTAAACTGATCACAGTCGTCTTTGGTGGTGCAAAGCCTGGGATGCAGCGACAGTGGCCTTGCAATACAGTGTCGTTGGAAAACTTGTTTTGTTGGAGCATTTGCACATGGGGAGTAGAGCTCTGGCATTGGAATGGCTGAATCCACACAAAATAAAGTACAAGATGTTCAGTATGGACAGTATGTTGTCTATGAGATACAACTTTTACTGATAAAAAAGTTAAACCTAACTTGATCATCGGTGCCCTAGAGATGAAGCCTGCCTATACTTTGGGTGAGGAGGAGGAGGACAAACAACAGCTTGTGAACACACCTTGAAAAAGCCTGAACTCCGTCTTGCCAGACTCTCATGCCTGATGTTGATCGTTAAGGTTACGGGTTAGGCCATAGTTACAGCATAAACTGTAGAGATGTGACGGGACACAAACTTCCACATGAAAGTTAAATGTATTACATGCTTGTCGACCACTCTGACGTCTACTCTCTACCCCTCCAAACTTTCTAGTTCGTTCTATAAAGGGTGCATTTATTTAAATGGAGCTGTAAGTTGGCTTTGGACATCAATCATGGTTACAACAATAACCACTTGGTTACGGTCAAGGAAAGTCTGCAACAATGAATAAAAGAAACACTGTTGACCGTCGGTAGGAAACAGGAAATAGCCTTTTAGAGTCAAACATTTTGTTGACCCATCCATCCACCCTAACCTCCTCCCTCTGCTGACTTTGTGGCTCTAAAACAGCGTCACATTACTTCCTCTTTTATTATAATTCCCGCAACCACTTGAGGGCTTCGCCACTTGAACGTAAACTATTTGTAAATTAGCATTTGCTATAATGATAGACATGCCGTTCTTCTTGGACGGACAGTCTCCGTTTGAACTCTGTTAATTACACGCTAGTTACCTTACATGAGAGAGGCAAGACAATTTGGTTAAACTGCTGCCACTAATAGTCAGAGAATTATGTAGGAATGAGCAAAGATCGGGGCTGTAAAGACCACACCCTATTTTATCAGCCCCAACCAGGTTTCCAGCTGGGTTTCCCTGCTTTTATGTAACAATTACAATAGCTGGGTCTTTTGGAAACAACAACACACTGATCTGTCACCTAAACAGATATAGACAGTCTTACAGAAAATCTCACAAAACCTGCTTCCCAGTTTTGTTTACAAAAGTCTCCACACAATTTACTGGTTTCTCCTACGAACTGATGGCTGCGAAGGTCGATATTCAGGGGCAATTTTTCCAAGTTCATGACAGCTGAAAAGAGCACTCAACAAATATACATATTAAGAGTTCAATTCAGTGCTGCAGCCATTCATGTTGTTCTATACAGCTACCTTCTCGCACAATTACACTTGTCAATCATTTGAACTCAAATCATTTGAACCACTGGAGAAATGATGTAGATCTGCCAGCGTGCTTAAGAGGCTGAAAGATGTGTTTTCATAAAGCTGGAAACAAGCAAGTGAGGAAGTGTCTCTATTGATCCCACTGCCTGTAAATAAAACAGGGGCAATGAGCAAAAAGAAACAAACAACTCTGGCAGAGAGAACATGGGGAGAAAAAAAATCAATAGGTTCCCTCACTGGTGGGTCTTCGCTGGTCAGACTAGTCTCTCTGGGTTAGACTGTCTGCAGACAGTAAGGAGAGGGGAGCACACAGTCAACATCCTCTTGATTTCCAAATTTCTTTTATAATGGGGTTCTACAGAGAATGCAGCTTTTAACCCACTCAGAGAAGGAACACAAACAGATAATAGCTTTCTGCAAGCGATGAAGGTTAGTTATAACACAGACTGAAATGATTCATCTTTGTGTTTTAAAGATACCTTAACATGTTTGGAAGCCTTTTAAGAGTAAATGATTAGTGTTTCTATGCAGCATGTTCAGTTATGGATCATCTAATCTAATTTTTTACGTGTCTAATCAATAATAGGATACTTCCCTAAATTAACAAAAAATGAGCACTTTAGGAGAATGTTTTTTAGGTAAAGATAGGTGGTCTTGGTGTTAGTTTGTTGAGTAAATTAAAATGATCATAATGGCCACTGATGCTCAGTTTCTGTGTGCCGTGACCACAATGTTGTGAATGTGAGTCTGGCCCAAGACTCTTAGTCATTTGCCATCTGTCTGTCTGTGTGCCATGTGTGCACTCTTTTGCAATGTCAGTGGGGAAACAGAACAAAAAAACACCAAAAAATATATTGCATCATAAAGCCTTTTACAATTCATCAGCAAGTTTAAAGAGTCTATATTGAATACAGAAAAAAGATCCCTTGATCTGTAGCATGTGGACATACAGTATGTGGGGAAGTGACATCATCTTGAGCACAAACATATTTAACTGCCCCATTTCTGATGGCCCATATGATGTATTTGGCTCCAGTGTGGTTAAAACCAGGCCAGTTGTGGACATTCGGCTGTGCCTGCCTCTTTTTCTTGTTCCAGCTTAGCGGGCAATAAGGAATGCTGCCTGCCGCCCTCCATTTCCCATTAGCTGTTTTATTTCACGGGAAATTTGCTT
Organism: Pempheris klunzingeri; assembly: GCF_042242105.1. Classification (NCBI taxonomy): domain Eukaryota; kingdom Metazoa; phylum Chordata; class Actinopteri; order Acropomatiformes; family Pempheridae; genus Pempheris; species Pempheris klunzingeri. The sequence goes on from NC_092012.1 coordinate 14,351,536, forward strand.
CCTGCTTGCTGTAATTGGTATCTAGGCACCTCCTGATGTGGGCATTAGGATTTTTAATACAATCTTTTACGCAGGTGAGAATGCGCATATATTACCCTTTCAGTAGCACATTATTTGATTGTCATTCACAATTATTTACCCATACACTGTGTGAAACAAAGTTAAAGATTGTGGCTAATGTTATTAGCTAAATACAAGTTGGTATAACTTTGTTTCCACACCTTTACTGCAAAATGGCGATAATAACGTCATCTGAAGACTTTAAAACTGTGTTATTTTTCCCTGAAATGGCTCTGAAATGGAACCAAATCCACAAAAGCAGGATGGTGCGCATGTTTCACTGAATACGGTGCTGTTTAAATAGCAGCATAAGCAGAACTGTAATGATAGTCAGCATATTAAGTCATGGAAACTAATGGAGAATGATTTTTATCTTTGTCTATTGTCCCTAAAGACACAGTCCATGTGGTGAAAGTGGCTTGCACTCTAAACAACGACAGGGCCACCTACAGCATGTCCTTTAAGAATATCCATGTACCAAAAAAAAAAAAGTTAATCTTACCTCCTGGTAATTAACTCCGCCTCTGCCCTTTTAATTCATAGCATTTCTAAGGGCTTGGTTACCGCAAATTGGTAGTCAATTGTGTGTTTGGAATTCAAGACACATGTGGTATTGAACGGTGAAATTGCAGCAAGTCTTTCTGCAGCAAAGGCCAGAATTGGGTGCCATAATGATATTCATTTTCAAACGGGAGAACATTCTAATGGGCAATTAAGATGATCAAGCCTGCCAAGATACACGTGAAGAACGGAGTGCTGGTGCCAGTGATTACGTGTCCTCCGCCCCTGCCTCCTTCCGGCGCTGGCCCGGGCTTTGTCTTATGTGTGTGCATAAGTAGCAGGGAGGGAAAGAGGGAAAAGGCTCCAAAAGCACAATGTAATTGAACTTTCCACATTATTTCTCACTAATATGTGCTGCCACTTGGTCTCATTAGTGGAATGATGTGCTCTGCCATTCTGGAATGAACTCTTTGCCCGAGTAATTAAGGCTCCTAAAGTTTCTAGTCCTTTGTTTAAAGAATTCGTCCTTGTGCTCTCCATGCCCCATCAGCTGCCTAATTAGCAGGACCTTTGTGTGATTAAAAATTCTCACAGAGATTCCGTTGGATATTTTCCTCTGTTAATGAGTGTTTGTGGACAGCTGGGAACGGGCGCAGGCTCCCTCCTCGTAAGACCTCCTGTGCATTGGGCAGACCTCTGTCAGGGCCCGAGAGTGAGAGCTGTCATTTCCGTAATGGGGATGGAAATTGGTCAAAATCTACCAAGTCTCCCGCAGGAATGGAAATGCCTTGAAATATAAATGAGGATGAATATTCATATTTCTTCCACTTCGATAAAAAAAGTGCTGAGTATTAATATACATGTCTGTCAGTTAAAGTGGCACCAGGAACTGTGTGTGCTATGTCTGCCCATTAACGCAGCCCTTGGCTTCATTTGCTATTATCCTCAGGTTCTTTTTCTCCCTAAAGTTGGGGTCACACTCTCCACTGAGAATTGCTCATTGGAGGCTTTCCTTTTGTTACAATTCTCGTACTTAGTGAGTGTCTCTGAGAGAGAGAGAGAGAGAGAGAGAGAGAAAGAGAGAGAGAGAGAGAGAGGGAAGGCCCTGAAAGAGCCAGAAAGACATTTAATGAAGCCCACTCGGAAGTAAGGTAAGCAGGGGTCAAATCCAAATGAAACGAACAAGCCTGCTACGTGTGCAGTTGGAAGACAGCAGAAATCCAGAGGGAGAAAAGGAGCGACGTCGGGAGGAAAAGGCCTGGAGAAGAAGTAGTCCGCATTGGTTTAGCTGCGTGGGACAGATGCCCTTCAGCCTCGCAGCCGATTCCTGGCTTCCCCTCTGTCTTCATTTGTCTGGGAAAAAATGTTAATGCACTTGTTCATACTATACCTCATATCTATATTTCAGTAATGAGCTGAATCTCTTTCACATGGGAAGATATGTTCAGCGTCCAGTGCCAAAGCAAACGCTGCCCTGCTATGAGGAGAGACGGCGCCCTTAAAGCCAAATGTGTGAGTGCGGCTTTGTCGAATCTGGAGGCAGAGAGAATATCAAAGTAATGATACAACTTGGCTTGAGAAACTGTTGAAAGAAGTGATGGAGCAATGAATACTTTTTTTTCAAACATATAAACACAGACAGACATAACGGACTGATTATGTTTCTATTTTGATAACCTGGATCTCCAGAGAAAAAGCCGTCTGTGATATGACATCTTCAGCATGCAGGAATCTTCCCCTCAGAGGGCATATTTAGCTTTCAAGATGAAATCCAATCAAATTTTGCAAGAACAAAGGAAACAGAAATTATTAACCTCTTTTCAGTATTTTCAGAATCATTGTGGATGTGCTGAAGTGTCCACAGTGAAGGTTAACAAGATTAGATTATCAAATAATAAATCAGCCAGTGATGATTTCCTATTTGCTTGGCTCATGTGGTGTATATTTGTTGATGTTTGGACTCAGTGACCATCTTATCATACACCATTAGCATATTTTTTTTTATCAATAAAAGTGCTTTGATGTAGTACCTCTCCTCTGAGCATTAATAGATATTCAGGTGTTTTTAAGAGTGAACCTGTAGACCTCTTCCATCATCCCACAGTTAAAAGTTAGGTCCTGTTTGAATTGAGCTGAATTTCCTGGATGCATGGAGCTCTGGGTAATTTGTTTGTTTTTAATTAAAATCTAATGTAGCTTTCTCAGGGCCTGGCAACCCTGCGACTCTGCCCAGTGACTGGGGGATATTTAATAAGCTGCAGTGCTGAAAGTTGTTTCATTAGGTGTGAAAAGGGCTGATAACTCAATAGCCAACAGCCAAACATCCTCTCTGTGTCGGTTTCCTGCCTCTTTAATCTGTTTTTCATTCTGCCTGGCATGCTGTTGCTGTAAAGGGGACTTCACAAAAAGGAAAAGACATTCATCACCATCGGGCCTCCAACAAACCGGGGTGATGGAGCGAGCCAGCCAGTTTGGCCGAGAAAGGAGACGATCAGACTGCTGAGCACGACGGCTAAAGCACCTCATGTGAACTGGGGACTGGATGGCCATTTAAGTACACATATAACTGTCCATTCAACTGTACATTCAGTCCTAGGATTGTGATCATTCATTGTTTCAATTGTGAGTTAATGACTCAAATTTCCCAGAGACTTGAACATGTTCCTTACATTTATTTTTCATTCTTTTTTCATCTTAATCTTTGTACACCACCATGAAAGTCAGACTTCAACATGCTCACGCAGGATGATGATTCAGTGGGGGAGAGGGCAGTAATACACCCATCATGATCAGCCAGCTTTTAGAACGGGTCGTTTTTATTATTTTCGCATTATTACTGCATGGCCGTAGTGACTTTTGTCACTGCATCGTCACATTGATGCTATGACTTTCCAACACATGGGAACATGATTGCTGTGTTTCAGTTGCTGATGAGAAAGCAGTAGAGAAGGCTGAGAAAGCTCAACGCAGTGCGACATGCAAAAAATGAAGAAAACATCTTCATCACTTTGATAACACATACAGCACATCACTGTCAGAATACACATGGATAAGTACAGAAAAAACAGAAAACAAGCAACTAGAAACACTAGTGGTTATACAGAACAGCGGAACAAAGTTACAATACAGGAAACACAAAAAACGGATCATTGCACTTGTAAGTAGTAGAATACTAAAGATAGATACTGAGCCCACACGTGCAGTAATATCAGAATCAGGTAATCAGTATGTTTAAACAGTTTCTATTCAAATTCAATGCAAATTCTAAACACATTTCCAAAATACTGGCAAAAGAAAATGCCAGTCAAACCTCAAACAAATGGAAATATTATGGAAAGCATGATGGAAATATGGCCTAATGTTTGTGTCACACATTTGGTGTTTTTTGCCTGTAAATGGAACGCAAGTGTCAATGGGCATTTAAGTCACATTAAAGTTATTTGCGAGGTGTTTTAGACATTGCACTTTGTCACATTTTGCTTCTCTTGATACACCTTTCCTCCTTAGACAAGAGGAAAAACATTGTTTCAAATGTAGAATAACAATGTGAGCTGCCTTGCTTTAAAATAGGTATTATTTTCTCATCAGTTTCAAAACAGTCCCCCAAGACCCCGCAGCACTGACAATGTGAGCTGACCATGATGCCCCCCCAGGCCACTGGGTGCTCACAGTGTGAGTTGACCACTAAGGCCCCCGAGCCCCTCGGTGCATACATTGAGCATAACACCTGGGCAGCCTCTTGGAGAGGACAGTGCTTCTGTAAAACTGAGCTACTGGTTGGTAATGCAATAATAAGCTGTGACAGTGGTGCCTTCAAATTGGGTCATGTTTACCATGCTAACGGTAACAGTATACATGAATGGGATGCTGTTGCCATGTGGACAAAAAATGCATGGAGAGCTTATTAGCAAGGCCAAATGAACAAGTGTGCTGAATGTATATTGCAGTGTTGTCGTATTGACTAGCACACTGTTTAGTGGTCATTATAAATGATCCAATCCAAGTAATTTGATTATAACTATTGACAAATTTTTTTATATTCACTTGATAGAGCATAACGATGAGGGGGGCAGCACGATGGTACAGTGGTTAGTACTGTTGCCTCAAAGAATGAAGGTTCCAGGTTCCAACATGCCGTCCGTTTTCTCCGTTATCTGTCTTCATGTATCGGCCCTTTGATTGACTGGCGACTAGTTTGGGGTGTACCCCGCCTCTCGTGCAATGTCAGCTGTGATTGGCTCCTGCTCCTTCTTTTAGAAGTTGATGTAGGATTTGATGTAAAATAGGGTTTCAAGCCACACCCAACTATAGATTTCTGGCTTTAAACGTTTTTCCTATGGAGAAAATGAATTGGAACTCTATATAGAGAGTCCTCAAAATTTATTTTTTATAGCCCAGACCAGAAGTTAGCATTACCATGGGTTCCCTTAACAAAAGTCTAAAAACTTACAAAATGAAAAATGGTTGTTTCTAAAGATAATTTTCATGAATGAGAGCCATGTATAATGTTTTTGAAGCATAAATGTTAAAAAGCTAAGGTGAGTGTACTCCCATTGGGCCATAGAATGGCCCAATCCATCCCTGCCATAGAATGGCCCAATGTCTATCTTGGGGGGTGTGGTGGGTGGGATGTGGGGCCTCCATGGCCTAGGGGCCTCACGTGAGCATGAAATCCATCCCTGTTCAGAAACCTGTCCATTAAGCATCAATTTTTTGGATGTAACATTTGCGGTTTGCGGTTTTACAGGCCTCTTTCATTTCTGTAATAACTTTATTTTCTATGATTTGTGTTTGTTTTTCAAAGGGCTTCAGCACTCTGCATGACCTGAGTTATTACTTTGATCTTGAGGTGCCTTTAGTTTAATCACTGCTGTGTGTTAGCAAATAATAGAGACATTTATAAAACCCCAGAAACCTCTAATGAACAGCGGTGTTTCGAACATACCAGTGTACACAGTCATATCACTCCTTGTCTGCAGAGTTGCTTGGCTATGTTGAGGCAGTAATGTTCTGGGCATATCATTAAAGTAAAAATCCACCACAGAGTTATTTTCCTCTACCTGAGAAATGTGACAGGCCAAGTATCTTGCAGCTTCTTTTTTCCATACTGAATAGATAGCACAGTCCCTAATTTGCTGCCAGAGATGTGTGGCATAGTTGAGTGTTCCCCCTCCCTCACTCACTCCTTCAGGGAGGATTTCTGAAGCTCTTACAGTAATAAGGCGACAAGTATGCCTTCACGTGTTGAACTACATCAGGCCCACTAATCCTTGTAGATTGAAGCCGCCCACTGATTTAGACTGTCATTATGTGTTTCATAAACGTTCCACTCTGAGGTTTTATATTCAAAAAATCTGGAGAGGTGGAGGTGGAAAAGATAGTGTAAATGGTCCTTTCATTACCATTCATCCCTCCGTATGCAGAGTTTAAACAGGGCAACGTAGGTGCTCGCTCAATGGCTCTGTTCCACCTGAGATGAAAGGCTATTTACATCCAGCGATGATGATGATGGCTGTGGGAGCCCGCGTCGTTTCCAGGCGACCGGGTTTCCCCGCTCACCGTCATTTGACAGGCTTTAAGGAGCACACTGTTACAGCTCTGCAGACATTGTGACCATCACGCCTAATTGACCAGAGGGGCTGTGCCTTAAGTGAAACAGAAGTATAACAACTGAAGAAATGAACCCCTTCCTCCGCATTACCAGATGAACGTGGCAGTGCAGACAAATCACAGGTCACCACTTTATATGTGTGAAGCCATATAATAGTCTAATTTGAGATACACTGAGTCTGATCTTTAAATATGTAAACCATAGGAAACTAGACTGTAAGAATGACTGCGAAGCCAGAAGGAATGTTTTTTTTTCTTGTCCTCCTCATTCTTATTTCATGCCACGTTGATAAGTTGATTGCTGATAAGTATTATTCATTTCAATGAGTGAGCCAATTAAAAATGGAGTTTTATCTAATTTGATAGTTAGACATTATTTGCAAGAGTTTAGAATGAAAACTCCCAGTTAATAGTGTGGTTTAATTTAATTTTCCACTTTTTTTTATGGTGTATTGGATTAACAGGATTGAAACTTTGTCTTCCAATTGCACAACTCTATTGGACTATTTAATTAGCAGTTTTTGCCGCTCAGACATGTGCATTAAGCAAAGTCCCATATCCCAGAAAATAAATGAATAATTAAAATAAATGTATTCTTAAAAAGGTAATTAAAGCAGTAACTGCTTTAACAGCTACATTAGTACCACTTGTCCTGGAATGTGTCTGTGAGGAAATGTAAATGTGCACACTGTTACTGAGTGGAGGTCTCGCAGGTGGAAAACAGCACTGCAGCAAACTTGAAGTAAGAAAATGGAGCAACTGAGTCAGGCTCCTCTATTTTTCATGAATAAGGTCACTTATCAGTGAATGTAATGTCACCAAGTTCTCTTCATCAATTCACTTACAGTGTGAAAGTGAAAAAAAAATAGTTGGGTCATTTCTTTGTAATACACCCCTGGGCTTTTTATTATGACTTCATTTCCCGTTGTAATATTGGAACGTCTCTATAATTGTAAAAGTGTAATAGACTCTAATATAATTTCATTTTGAACCCTGAATGGTCTATGCCATCTCTGCTCAATTTGAGTAGAATAATGATTTTTAATGTCCACACATGGCTTCCTGTGACCTTATTCAATCTCTGGACTGATCAGGAAATATATTGATTCAATTACAGTGCTGATGACAAGCGAATAGAAGAGAGGAGGGAAAAAAGGTCAGCATATATTTGAAAATGTAAATCTTAACAATGTCTTTTGGGTTTGCTGAAAAAAGCCATTATCAAATGCCATTTGGCTCCAGTGGCATGTAGCCCTCTGCCTTTTTCTCCCACACCAATGGGAATAGTTAGAATATTTAGGATATCCATAGTGGATTTTTCCTTTGTCAGCCTGTGAGTTATTTTCAGAGCATGTGCGTCTAGTTTGCTATTTGCTATGATTGTGTGGAGTATAATGGCTCACATTATTTCTTTAGCATTACATGTCCACAACTGGCCTTTTGGAGACTTCTTAATGACCTTGAGGTAATGACTTTTCAATGCTTCTGTATGTACCGCACAGTTCTTTTTGCTGCATAAGTGGCTCTGTGAGTAAATTAGCCTGTCTGTCGTCAGACATTGAACAAAGCTCTCAAATTCATTCTTTCTCAAATTACATGCACACCACACCGGGCTCGACTAATTATTTGTTTGGTCATTAAAAACTCATTAAATTTAAATTGTTCATTTGCATACCACTGTGTGTTGCATCATAAATTATTAATTGAAAATAAATAAATGAATTCAATTAGAAAAAAGTAATGTAACATATGCACTGACAGAGATCTGGTGCTCGTCTTTCTTTCAACATTGAGGTTTTGCTTCAGAGAAACCCTGCGCTACAGCTCCTTCTTCAGTTGTCTGAATAAAGAGCTTGCTCATAGAAATGGATCCTTGTTAAAAGGGAATGACTGTACAGAATGTGAATTTAAGAAAGCAGATTTGAGGTGGTGCTGATGAGTGCAGATCACAGCTGTACGGCCAAGATGAACACACTGGTAAATTCTCTCTACAGACGAAAATGGAAAATATTTTCTTGTCTTCTGTTTTACATTTGACTGATTAACTCCCCCCTCCCCTGCTGTCACTGTTTGGCTTTGATGGATTTGAATAATTTGACTTTTTCTCTTGCTGACAAATATTTAACCAATCCAGCCAAAGAAAGGCAATTTTCCTTAACCCAACTCATTACCTCACATCTGTGTGTGTTTTGTGGTTGGATCATCTTGTCTCAGGGATGGAATAATATTCCATCTAATTGCAAACAATTACTCTGCAGCTCAACTCTCGTGTTCTCGCTTTCAATCGCTTTCTTTATTTCTTTTATGACTGCGGCTGTTGCTGTTTTTGTTGCTCTTGTTGTTTCAGTTACATCACATGGCCACTATTTTCCAGTTCCAGGGATTGGTAAATGTTCACCCGTTTTCAAATCACTTGATTAATTAAATGGGATTGGGAAAGGTTTTGAGCTAATGGATTAGACTGGGGCTGGCTGGTTCAGGCCTTTTACCAGAGGTCACATTTCATTTGCTGCCTATGTCAAGCGACCAGCAGCAGGGCCTCAGAGGCAATCTAATCAATGTCTGCGTGCCGTAGCCCTTGAATGAATCCATTAAAGTTATGTGGATGCATCCTGCACTGAGAAAAAAAAGTCTCCTGATACCTCTGATAGAAATTAGCCTCTCTCCAATTAGGAGAGAGGCTGGGCTCATTCTGGATGCCGGCCAAAGCAGAATTAATAGGCCATCAGAGCCTCTTGTGTGTTAAATCCCATTTGTTCGCCCATGGTTTATGAAAGCTCCTCCTCTGCTGCTCCAGGCCTGGCGTGAGACCCCCGAACACCCACCACAAAACTTCACTCATTAAATAAAGTTCTGGGAGGAGACGAGGCAGGGAGGGCTGGAGATCGGGGACAGAGCTGCAATTTAGGCTGGTGTTGTTGGAGATGATGATTCTGAGGGGCCGTTTTGAGCGGGGGTTGTGATTGCATTTGGGGTTTGGATGGGCTTAGTCTGTGGCCAGGAATGGAGCTAAGAGGACTTTAGCAGGACACTGGGGGGACGATAGTCATGTGGGCCTCTTCAGCACCAACTTTATCTCAGCAGTGTCCACTAATCCCACAAATTGATCCTCAGTGTTTCTGTGTTTAAGTGGAGGAAAAGCTCTGACCAAATCTCTTTGGAAAAGGATGTCTGAAATGCCTAAACCTATCAGAGGAAGAGGTTTCACCCCTGCAATTTTTCAAGCACTTTGTGGCACACGATCATTATTTTCTGTGTGCCTGAAAACACGCAGCATCATATGAGATAATTACTGGACATATACTTTACTTAAAGTGTAACTGCTTTTGGCATGCCTGACTCACAAAGTCAAGAAGTCAGCGCTTTGAGTTTGTTGCTTAGAAACTATGTTCTTCTGTAAGATTTTCTTCATCACTTCATGTCTGGTTGGTTACATAGTGTTTTTCACTGTGGGTTTGGTTTTTTTCAGGTTCAGTTGAACCCATTAATCAATAATTTGATTGAAGGACTTTTTTAGTATCTTATTTTCAAGATCTTTTTTGAAGCACCTGGATCAGTGAAGGTTAATGCTACTAATGTAAGTCGCTATGGACAAAATGTCTGCTATATTAATGTTGGTTAATTCACCAACCCCCTCCCCCAACTGTCAGATTGTAGTTTAGCAACCAAAAGTAGGCACGGCACGCCTGTCAAGGTTTTGAAGCTGTGTGTGATGCTCTGCATTTGAAGACTTGGGAGGGCGGAGGGTGTTTGTTTTTTTTAACCTTTTCAAAACCAAAAAAACCATAAGAATGGTTTCGACTATGAATTTGTCTGCTGTAATTTGAGCCTCAAGTGTTAGCATGTCTGGCTAACTAACTTACTACAAATTACAGTACTTTCAAGTTGAAGGAGCAATAATTAACTAACTATATTGGTTTGTGAGATTACAGGTTATATATTTCAAAAGCGCTCCTTACACCAAGCACACAGCGTTGCATTTGCACACTTTGTGGCAGCCTGAATGCTATCAAAGGTTTAAGAAGCCCCCAGGAAGTGGCCAAACTGTGTACTTACAACAATGGTGTCCATCATGTGATGACATTAGACCAAAAAAGTCCTAATTCAAATTAGTTCAGCCTGAGATGTTAGTATGCATGCTCTACGGGCCGGACAACGCAGAAGATACGGGTACTTTTACGCCCAGGAAGTCCAACTTTTTTGGCGCTGTGTCTAGTTAGCTAGCCGTGCTCAGGACTGTTTTATTAAACCCACTCCGGCTGGATTTCCGACCATTACTGCCCACACACACGTGTCTATTCCACACCTGCCCACCTGCACGAAGTTCTAATCGCCCATACCCGTAAGATCAGGTCCCTTGGGACACAATTTGCCCCGAACCCAATGCAGCCCTCTAGTCAACAGCTTTGGCCTGCTCTGTCTTTAAGGAATGTTAAAAGTGAAAACGTAGTGTACAAACAGGGTTATATTAAAACAAAATAATACTTTGAATTGACATTTTTTCTTACAATACTTAGAGAGCTAACTAGCTCTACCCTGCAATAAAAGAACAATGCTATTCCTTAATTTCGCCTTAACCTGACCAACATCCTCTACATGGATCACCAAATGGAGGCTGACTTTTTGCCTGGGACATGGAGCTTTAGCACAGTATCACATAGGTAGCCATTACTCTAAGTGCAATTTTAAGACACTTTTGAAAGATTGTTTCAAAACAAATTAGCTGAAAACGTTAAAAAGTCTGCCTCTGAGACAAGTTAACGTTAGATTAATTAGCTAGTTAGCAAAACATATAATATTTTAGTTGCAGGTGTCATTTGATAGTCACTTTGTTTCAAACATTGCGATGAATTTTGAGAGGCGAATCTGCCACCATTATCTTTGTAAACTGCATATATACGCAATATATATATAAACAGCTAATTACACACATTGTAACAAGCATTTAATTTGATCATAACAAATTTATTGAAAATCACACATTTTATAACATCTTTCAAATTAATTAGAACCTTGGAGGTTGATTATGGAACTCTGAGGCGAGCGTATTGTCAGTGACAAATCAGTAAAGATGAAGTTTTCTTGAGATCTTGCTGCCTCATTTGAGCGAGTGTATGCAACCGAAGCACCGACTCACCTTGACAAAAGCCGTGATAACCTCCAAATGAACCAGGTCCACCCAAATCAAGCAGCCAACCAAAATAACAGAGATGTGCAGCTCGGAGGGAGGCCTCAAACTGCTGCAGCACAGAGAAGTTTGCATACTGAACCCACTGGAGGGCCATTACAGCTCAACCGTTCTTTTCACTGAGCTGATAAACAACAATTCCCAAAATCCCAGAGTCCTCCATTGTCCGAATTTACATGAGGTTTGGGGGCTTCAGTGCATGTGAGTGCTGGAGGTCAGGGCAAGTACGTACTCACAAACACACACAACACAAGGAGAATGATGAGCATAACTTCCTCTAAAATAGCCCTGTGTATAGAATTCAAACACAAACCTTTAAGATGCTTGAAGGCACAAATACACCTGCATGTACACGTGCTATGTTCATGCTGCCCAGAATGTGCGCATTACATGTTCATATGCACATGCACGTCCATACAAACGTGGTTATTTTCATGCTGTTATAGACACACTATATGTAAATGAGATCTAAAATGGCTCTCATGCTTGCCCTCTTCCTCCGGTGCCAGAGTCACGCATCATTGTCAGCAGCCAGCAAAACAAGATGAAATAAAATTCTAAGCCGTCCTGGCAGTCAAGGACACCATTCCCTCACCGTAATAGCCTGTATCGCCTAGCCACTCCATGTGTAGCTTTTCTTCATTGCTCTGGGCTTTTATTCCTGGCAATAAGCTCTTTATCACTCCTCAACACAATTCATTTAAAACCACCGTCAAGAAGCAATCAAACCTTAAGTAAGAGGATTCAAAGTCAGTGTGTTATTGTTAAGCAAAGTAGCATTACTTCATTTCCATAATGCACCCGCATAGAGATGCCAAATAGGTAATAATAAAGAACAGTACGCAAGGAAATAAACACTTAATATTTTTCTCATTTTTGCATCTCCAAATTTAAATACAATACTTCATCCACCCATGTTGATTCCTCCTCTCCTCTTTCTTTCCATTTGCCTCTTTTCTGCCTCCAGAATGACATTATGTTTGGGTTAGTTGTCTTTCTGCCTGGGACACCTATGATTTAGCAATTCTTGACATATCCATTACATCTCACAGATTGGCTCTTCTCCTTTCCCTGTGTCTTGGAAACCTATAGAAATGACATGTACCCTTCCATTTTTTTTTTCTCAGGTGTCCTCGATTCACAGGTGGTGCGTTTAGACAGAAGTGGATTCTAATTTCAGGAGTGTTCTCTTACTATTAACTATAGCTACAGGAGAGACATCAATCTTGACAAGGTCTTTTTGAACCACGTCTAAAAATGCAATACTATTGTGTATTTTTCACCTGCTCCCAACAAGCCTGACCGTAGATGGGCATTTCGACTGCTGGTTTTATGATTTACTATCTGCATTATTTTTGTCTCTATAACAGTTTTTGGGAAATGGCTCACATGTCATTATTATGTATCTTTTATATGTTGATTACTTGGGTAGAATAACTTGTGTCCTCTCTTCTACAGCAGAGACACAATCAATTTTATAACCGCTGCAATAATAGATGGAATCAATGTCATCATCACCACAATCATCTTCATCCTCCCAGCAATGTTTACCGTGAAAGCAGCTTCAGCTTCCAGAAGCACGTAAGTCCTCTTACACTGATGTCTTCTTGCGGATTGATCTTCATCGTCATGTATTTGCAGTTCTATTGAATCTTGATTTTTACATTCTTGACCGTCGACATTAATTGATCCAGTGAAAGAGGAAGTTCATCATGCAGCGACTGCTTCAACCTATGAATGGATTCTGTAAAACCGCATGGTCAAAAGGTCACTATATGTCCCCATAGAAATGAGTCCAATATCCATATTAATTACAGTATGATTTCCAATACAATGTGTCTTTTGGATATCCCTGGATCTTTTAGAATTCAACTTTAATTTTCAAACATACAGCACAACGTCAAATTTAACACGCAGATATTTTATGTAGCAATATCATTTTTTATTTATTTATTGTTTATTATATTTTTTAATCCAACATCTCATTAGGACTGGAAACCATCACTTATGTGCTGTATTTGTTGTATTAAACTAAATATCATGCGGTTTCACTTCACAAACACATTTTACGGGCAGGTATTTAGATTCCAGTCATTATCGAATGGCCCGGTAAGTGGTGGTGTTTGTTAAACGTTGTTGTAAGTATGATGGTTTAATTCCATGTCCACTCTCCCCTCCCTCTAGTGCTTTCTGTTTAATACACCAACTTCATCACCAGGGAGATTAAGGCTAATGCCTAAAGGAGCACAGCCCAAAATTGAAAAGAATTAACTGTAATTAGCACGCTAACAAATGGCTAATACGATGGCAATTGTTATATTTTTATTATATAACCTGTAATCTTACTCTTGAGAACCTCATTTTAAATTATGTTGAAATTGGGTATAGAGTTATTCTAATATCAATGATTTCGATTTGGTAAAATCCATTTATCAAATAAATGCAGGGTAAAAAAAAAACATTTTTCTATCACTGCTCTGGTCTGTTGTATCTTTTGTGCTACACCCTAGCAAATGTGACACAACACTGCTAAAGACAGGTGAGTCTACATCAAGCGCATTATTTCACCAACACCACAGCCACAGCAGGCAGTGCAGCACATAAAAGACCCTGCTAACTGTTACTTCAGCCTGTAAACTCAGCTAATTAACAGTAGCTTCATGCTTTGTGTACACTGCCAGCTCAGTGTGTTTCTTCAAGGCCACAGGATGTAAGCCCTGCAACAATCTGCAAGCCAATTGTCACAGAAAAAAGTGAGACAGGCAGGGATATATTGCCTGTGATAGTTATGGGATGGGGTATTTTTTTCCATCTTTTCTCACCTTCTACTTTCCACACCAACAGTGTCTTTCCACACCAACAGTAATGAAAATAATAACAATGATAAGAATAGCATCACTTCAATCTCACTTTCAGTGATTACATTGTTCCACCCGTTTCCGTTTCTGCTTAAATTATATTTAACTTCATCTGCTGTGGTCTGCAAACAGGATTACTGGTACTTATCTCAAATGAAAGTGCATTTTTAATGCAGTTTAATAACGAGAGTGGAAAATCCAGTCCGCAGCAATAAAGCTGAAACTAATTCATTTCAATGGCTGTCGGCGCAGAGTGTTTCAATTCTTCCTCACATGCCCATTCCCACTGTTAAAAACAGTAAAAGAAAGGAGGCAGAAGGCCATTTGTGTAATCTGCTGCAGCCTGACATGAGCGTGGTGATCACAGAAACACTGAAGAATCTTCATCCAGCCTTTAAGAGCCTCTTCAGAGAGCCACTTAAAGGCCAACTTAAAAGCAAGCGAGATCATCAAACTTTTCTTAAAAGTCTTGAGCAGAGTGGAGGGCGAAGGGTGGACTAGGATGGAGGAGAGAGAAACTGCCGCATGTCTTCATGCATCTAAAGTGGTCAGCAGTTTGAACCTGTCCATGCCTCCTGTTCCATTATGGAATAGTAACACAGGGGCCTGTTTGTTCGCCAAACACAATTAACAAGGTTTCTGCTGCACATCAATACTGCTATTTGCATAGGGTATTGATCTGAAGTCCTTATAATCACAAAATGTTAATTGCACCAATTAATTCTCAATCTGTTTGTGCCCTTGTCTGGCCGCCTTGAGCCCTGAAGGTCAGTGTGAAAATGAACTGCTCTTTGATTCTCCTCCAGGAAAAGATTTTTTCTCAAGACAACACAGTTTGCTACTCTGAAATCAAAAGGCCCTACCATCCTTTATCATTATTATCATTCCCTGTGAGTAGCAGCTAATGGGGTTGAAATCTTGTGATCTGATTTGTCCTTTTAAACAAGGTTTTTCTTGTCTCGTTCATTAACCAGGAGTGCCTCCTCTTCTTCTGCAGAGCCACGGCTATTTACACCTCAAAGCCACAGTATCCCCCTTTATATTGACTAATAAGTCATTTTCTGAGACAATGCATTGCCCATTTGATTCATAGCCCATACGTGGTGTTTCCCCCCTGTCTCTGGTCCTGCTGCTACACCATGTTATTACATGCTGAAACATGACCTCCTGGTTTATTGTCTGTTTGAGATGATCAGAATAATAAGTCAGAGCTGTCTACTCTGCTGCTCCTCCGCCTGTGATGTGTAGGTAGGTAGGCCTCCTTCCTTTGTTGTGTGCTACACTCATTTTTTTGTTATCCAAATGTGACATTGTAACGTGTATTGTGGTATTCTTATATACACACTATGTGTTTTTATATACAGTATAGATAAAAATACAAATAATTCTCTATAGATATATAAAGGTAGAAATATCTAAGTACACACCTGGTTTAAGTGGTGAGAATGAATTATATTTTTGCACTGGCTGTTTTTACCAGTATTGATCGGCGTCTGTGTTAATTGCTTTTCCCTCAGTCTTGATACGGTCAACAACACGAATACAATTAAAGGTTTTGCAATGTGTTTCACTCACTGATATCTGCACATAACAGTGCAGAAGGACCTCTCTTCCAGTCCCCGTCATCCATGCCTGAACACAGCCAAATGACAAATGAGCCACCCTGTGTGAAAGATGAATTTCAATCCACTACACCTGTGCCACCCCACCAAATGAAAGGACTGATTGCCTCCAATTGCATATTTAAAATGCTTAATTCCTCCATTAAGAAACCTATTTACATGAATTAGGGACAATTAGCATTTTCAGACCCACTTCAACTTTGTTCGCCCCCATCCATTAACATTTGAAAGTGTCGGCTGCCAGACACAAGAAAGCCCTTCCATCTGATTTGTGCTGACCCCCTATGATGGCTGGATGGACTTTTTTATCTGTACCACCTCACCAAAGAAGGGGGCTAGCCCGGGGTCAACAGTAAGTCACCTCATTATGGGTAATCAACAAAAGCCACTGAATGAAAGACAACAGAGTGAAGGGCAAAGGGATGTCTAATTCAGAAAAGCTGAGGTGCAGGTCCTCAACTTTGCAGACCTTTAGGGATATTACATTAATTTTATGTGCTAGAGCTCACGGATTGTCTGTCTTCTATTAGTATGTCGCACCCTGAACAGTCGAAAGAGAAGGAAAAATCTGTGGCCTCTAAACTGTCAGTAGTTAAGTGGAAATAATGAAGACAGAAGTTGATAAAAGAGGTGAAGATGAGTATCAGGCTATGCACCTGTCAGGTTTCTGAAGTTATTAGACCTTGTAGCTCAATTCAATCTACACAATGGAAAGCGAGGCCTTAGCAAAGACTGTTGTGTTGTGCACAGCCTTGAATATTTTCATTGGTCAGCAATTACAGCGTCTGATTCAAAGCGCTCAGACATCCCTAATATGAGCTTTTTGATGGAGAAAAGCTGTCATCTTCTAATGAAGATGACAGAGGATGTCTCACTCTCTGGGGAATTTATTAGAAAAAGGAGCCTCACATCATGTGAGTCATATGTAATGCTTTTTATTGCTGTAGTCACAGAGAGAGAGAGAGAGAGAGACAGAGCTTGTTTTGGTGATTATATTCACTCTTGAAAATATATTAATATCTCTTTGAGTTGAATAAATCCTCATGTGTTTATTCATATTTGTGTGTGTGTGTATGAGAGAGAGACAGAGAGAGAGAGAGAGCAGCCCAAATTGATGTTAATGTTGTCATGTTTGACTTGACGGATGAATGTGGTCTTAAATCTCTAACAAGTTGTTAAATATAATCAAATAAAGTTTAAAACCCTGCTAATACCTGCAAGACCCAACCTGACTTAACTTTACTGGTGCTGACAAATTGATCTGAAGCTATGAGGTATTTTTGCTTTATTTCATCCATTACTAGCAGTTTTTACTCAGATACCGCAGAAGTGCCGTAAAGAACACAACAGCATCTGGCAACAGTTATAAACCAGGTCTAAACAACAAAAACACACTCCTGTCCCGTCCTGCCAGTTTCTCCCTCTTTACACAGACGTCGACTCAGCTGTTGCTAACTCAGCTGCTGGCAGAACAACAATGTCCCTCCAATCCACGTCGGTACGTTTGATACAGATGGCGAGGTGGGATAATGACACAGCATTCTCACCTTGACAGTGTTGCCAGATGACAAACGATAATCTATCGTACCAAGGGCTAAAAATTATCGTATTTTGAGGAAAATTGTTAAACCCGTGTCATAACCACAGGAGCAAATAGGTGTAGATAATTTTACAAAAAACATATTTCAGCAACTTTTTGCCTACTAATCTACGCACATCCGCCATAGCTAGGATGCGTGCAAGAAGGTGTGAGTCCATAAGTCTATCAGTCTGGCAACTTTTGTAATAGCTTACTATTACAAAATAAAATCACAAGGCTGTAAGCCTGTTCATATTCTAAGTTAAGCTAATTAAATAAATAAATGCGCTTACTGTTGTATCCAAAACAATGCAAAACAAAAATTTGATGTACCTTGTTAACGAGTTGTTGACTCTTCATATTCAATTGAAATACCTGCTCGCACTGCAGTACCAAATGAGCGTCGAGCGGCACCCAGGAAGAGAATGACAGCTGTGCTGGAGGCACAAGAGTCACGTTCTGAACATGGACAACATCAACATGGCCTAAACCAAGCGCGATTGGCTGGAAAGCTGTCACGTGAGAGCAGATGTGAACACAGATGTAGGAACCGTGCTTTGCTATCCTGTTCATGTCGGGATAATGATTGTTATACATATGGTACCTTGAACAGGCTGTGTAGAACGGGCCAGTGACTGTTAACTCGCCAAGCTTACACAGGCTAATGGCCACACTCTTTCCCTCTTCCCGCTGGGCATTTGTGTATTGAATTGCATCACGTGACACATTTGCGTGCAGGCAGTTGGAAGAGTCACAGAGAATAAGAGAGAAAGAAGATTTGTCAGTCCTGTTGTAGTTTGGGTCAGGTAGCAGAGCTCTGTGTGCTATATACAGGAAGCTGCTATTATAAAAGACAGTTTTGGGTGTGAATGAATCATCAGATCAAAACAAATGGGTCACCCAAATTCCAATGATTCACTGTGAACATACAACTTAAATTCAGACCCTCGAGTTGATTAAACATTGAAATTTAGCGTAAAGACTGAATATGAAACATAAGTAGGCTGAAAATGCCAACCATCGACTCCATGCTATGTGCTGCAAGAGAACAGACAAACAATGGAAGTGGAAAGAGGGTTGTTTGCTGCTTAATACCTTCCTAAGAAAAAAATATATGCCATCTGGCCCAGAGTTTTGCTGGCTAGAGGTCGTTGCTCTTGAACTAACTTTGAGGAGCAAAGGGGAATGGCCTCTTCAGCAGTTCAAACATCAGTTAAGGAACAAGAGACAAACACTGAGATGGTTAACCCTCAAGTTTAAAAGAGCCTGCTCTGCTGCTCATGAGCCAATCAGCTGGTGAGGATGGAGTGGAAGTATCTACTCATGCTATCAGAGTATGTAAACACTGTCATATTATACCTGGCCTTCCTTGTGTCAGCTAGAGCCACTAGTGGTTTTTGTTTTGTTACCATCCTCTGTTCCTTTAAATCTTGATGGAGGTTGAAGGCGGTAACTAACCAACCCCTGTAGTGTGTCCACTGATTAGCTCAGTGACTAGATTATGTGCTGTGGTACATCCCTCTTCCACCACACCCTGCTTCCAACATGTCTTCCCAAGACTGAACTCCCCACAGAAAAACTTGAATGATGGACTCCAACACTGGTCACAGATCAGATTACATTACCTTACATTCTGTGATGTTATATTAAACTGCACAGTGGCTGTGCAACAGTAAGTAGTAATGTGATTCTTCAAAGATACCCTGTGGAGTTTTCACTGAAACCAAACACAGTCCTAAAATGTCAACATACGTACGTACATACATACAACGAGGATATGAGAAAAGATCATATGTGGCACATTCCAGTTTATACACAGGCTATGGAAAAATGTGTAGATATTCACTCTACCACATCTCCATGAGGTCATACATATGTACGAATGTTATTAGGCATGGAGGCACGTGTGTAGATACCTGTCCACCCCCAAGATATATTCTCTTGATTTGCTGCCATACAGTATGTCAGCTCACATTTTCCGATCTCTGGCTTCCCTTAGCTCCCCTTCCCGGTGTCTGCTCAACAATAGTTCCTTCATGACTCACTTAATATGACATACAGAGCAAATATGAAACACAGATTTCTCTGTCTGAATAGGCAACTTTAATCGATGTTTGTTTTTGCTCTTCCGCACCTGATTGTGCCACCAATTGTAAAAAAAAAGTCCTCATAGCTGACATGATATGTTAATGTTTCTGAACCAAGCTGCCAATCGTAAATCTAACTCTAGGTGGACGTTCTCCACGTAAATCTATCTTATGCATCTTCTGCTCCTCACCACTTGATCATCTGTGACTATTTCTGCTCTGCTGGCCACCATTTGCTTGGTCATTTATTTGCACTCTCAAAAATCTTCTCTTGGCCCTGCTGAGCTACACTTCTAGTTCTGATCGGTGTAGGGTCACTTTTGCCAACAATAATATGCTGTCAGAAAATAAACTCTATTTTGCTTCCTATTGTTGGTATTATTGGGAAGTGCAGTACTTTGTTTGGTGAGATAGAAACAGTTTTTTTGTGATTTTATGAATATGGATGAAGACTGACTGAGTGGGCTATTCACGCATGAAACAATTAAATTAGCCAGTTACTTGGAGAAAGTGTGGGAGATGAGGAAAAAGATCTTTTATCGGGACAAACTGTATACTTGTCTTTTTGGTGTAAAGCTCATTTGGATTTTTCCACATAAATATGTCTATACTGTTTTTGCGCATGTCTTATTGGAAAATGCATGTTCTGTAAAACAGCAGTGTCTAGTAATCCCGTGTTTGGTGGGCCAGATATTAACCACTATACTAACTTGTTAAAAAAATCAGATAAATGTACCTAACCCTAATTTTACTTTTGCCTGCACTTCTAGACCACTGGCAGCAGATGAAGCTGCTGAGTGTTGCTCCTCTAAAACACCTTGCAATCCCTCCAATATTTCAGGGCACACTAAAGGACAATCAAATGTCATCCTCTCACTGGATTTAGCGGCCTTATTGTACTCCCCTCCTGACAATCTCCCTCTAACATACTTCAGAACAAAATCTGTAACTTCCATAGTTTCCAACAATTCATGGCAATGTCTTTTTGTTTCCTTGCAGCCTCCTCATATGTTTACTAGGCTTGTTGTGCAGTTATATCATTAAATGAGATGCCTGAAGTAATTGGGCGCCAGTATCAATGCAGAGACATCTACACAAGCTCATGCTGTAATAAACACAATGCAGCCTGTTTGAATGCACCTATTGTCTGTATTGCAAGGACAAATCCTACGTACTATCATAATTGTGCTATTGATTATACATAACTCACTTTGTCTGATTATGATTACAATTTAATATTGACTTTCCACGTGCGATGAATTCACTCTCCCGGTGTCAGTCTTGTTGACTTGTATGATCTATGATTCATCAATACCATTGATTCTCCCAAAGTTCATCCATCCATATGTGACTGGCACATCACTATTTTACATAAAAAAGATTGAGGGGAGGCAATCTGCATGTCAGCAAAATGTCACCATAATTGAGCTTGGCTGATGTTATTGTCCCTTAACGAAGTTCTGACTGTTTTATAAACAGGGCTGGGACAAGAGGCATCAGTCACAAGGGAGACTGTTAACATTACCAAGGACAAGAGCATCTTGCATTAACAGGAGCTGCAGATGCTCCCTCATATGGAATTTTATGCACTGTGGTACTCTGATCTATCTATCTATCTATCTATCTATCTATCTATCTATCTATCTATCTGCTCATGTATTGCCTCGGACAGCAGAGTGATGGCAGGAGATGTGTTTACAGTTTACAGAACAAAAGGAGAACATGCTGCACTACAATAGCACACAAGAATGACAGCATACTGAGGCTAATTAGAAAAGGCCTGTCACTGATTACAGACACACTGAGGCGCTCTGTTTGTGTGTCTGTGCACACATTCCCCATGTGTGCCTTGCGTGGGTGCGAGGATATTCAGTCCACACACACTGCTGTATCTCTGGCAATTGCTCTGCTGGTGGACACCGCTGTGACAGTGGGCTGCCCTCGGAGGTCTCTGGATATCCAGTGTAAATCCAGCCCGGTGGAGCTGTGAAAAAAGCTAATAATATGTTATTGCAGTCTAGGTCCCCCTGTCGCCTCTCCATCAGAGCACCACTGTCACCTTACACATGGACCACAGTGTGATAATGGACAATAATGCGGAGTAGCTGAGAGTGAGAAGTCCAATCTGCCTCTTGAGTGGTAAAAGGGTTGGAGGAAAGAGCACCCCCATATGCTGTGTGAGAGCTCCTGACTCTGAGGCCATGTGTCATCCCATCATGAACCACTGGCCATCCCGTCCAATAGGTAAGCACGCTTTTGATTGATTATTGTCATATTTTATGAATCGTTAAGGTTCAGTCTTGACCACAAAAGGCCTGTGGGAGTTTTCTCTCTGCAAAACTTACTAATTGCATTCTTTTCCGCTGAGAAGTGAGGCTAACTTGTGGATACTACTCTACAGCTTTGTTTATGTTATTACAGTTTTTTTTTTCGGCCTCCAAATACATAAATCAGCTACACAGAGGACCATTGCCTAATTGTTTCATCATGATGTGTTTATTCATATTTAATGTATTTCTCTCCCCGCAAAAACATGGTCATTAGTAGAAGCTTCACAGCGAAATAAATACTCAGATTTGTTGTGAGAGTGTTTAAATCTCTCAAAGAGAATCTAAAATCATGTTATCAGTGGTGACTTCAGGCATGTTTGCAGTTGGTGAAGCACGACTGCGCATGAGAGCTATTGTTGTGCCTTCTTTGTTTAGAGTAAAGTTTTATAAAATAACCTTCAGAACATAAGTAACAAGTCCGTTTTCAAACCTAAACATATTAAATATGCTTCCTTTGATCAAGCAAATGTTTCTGGTTTTGCTTACAGTGAAACGTTTCCCTTCTTCAAGAAATAAAACATAACAAAACATAAGCAGCACCAGAGCAGTATATTTATACACACATAAACAAAGTGGTAGAACTTTCAGCCACACTGAGGCCTCTAGTGGCGGCTGAAGGCAACGTCCACACCGCTAAAGGTTGCCATGGTAGATGTATGTACATTACATGTAGGCATAGCATCTCGTGGGTGTAAAATTATCAAATAAAATCTTAAAAGCTCTGCATTCGTCTAATCTCTACACTTAAATGTGAGTATTGTTAATAAAATGTGTAAACAGTTTTCAGATGTCACACGAGCCTCATTCATCGATTCAAGTTAATAAGAGACAGTAAACTGCATAGAAACTCTTCTATTTGTAATTATTGTGATGTTGATAGGGCGCAGGGGGCATTTTATTTTCTGTCTGATGATTGAATTCCTGCCACTCTCCCGTGCTGAGTTGTATTTTGGTGCGTGACCATGGGCTTTGTGGTTCTCCGAGCCTCATGGGACCAATTCCCATTATTTACTTGACTGTGACCCCGTATCGTGACCCCTCAAGTCTCTCATTCTCCAGAAGCCTACTTTTAAATTGCCCATCTAATGGCAACCTGCATTTTTACTGAACTGTAATGAATGCTCCAATTACGCTGAAGGTGATGGAGGCGATTTTCCTATGATAGAGGGGGTGATTGGATCTCCCACACTCCATTTCACTATCTCGCTCCTCTTCAAGCATTCCCACAGACCTGTGGTCAGCACTAGCTGTTGGGAGGAAACTAAGCCTCCACTTGTGGTAATGCACCCTCTCAGTGCACTGCCAAGCCATGCACCAATGAGGTGACTACAAAATTAAGTGCTTGAAATAAATGAATTCATTCTGGCAGAAATGTGTCAAATGACCTTTCCGCTGCTCATTACACATGGTGCACATTACACCAGAGAAATGCTCCTGTTGTCTGGGCTCCTTTGTTTCCCCCCTCTTCTCTGCCTTGTCAAAGGGGAATGGTAATTAATTGAAATCATTTCCATGTGTAAGGTTGTGTAGATCCCTCCTCAAGGTGTGTCAATGGGTCGATAGATATTTGGAGTGTATAGTGGAGTCAGGTGATAAGAACTCCAGTCATACTGTGCTAAATGACTGCCAAAGCTCCATAAAACCAATTCAAGGGCAGAGGAGTTTGGGAGCAGGAAGTAACAGAAAGAGAGAGGGAGGCGAGGGGGGGGGGTGCATTGTCCCCAGCGGATGCTATTCTGACAGCAGTGACGGTGGTCACTATCCACAGAAATTGAAATGTTTTGGATCACTCAAGGCTGCGCACATTTTTCATTTTCCACCCTTTTTTCCCCTCTTATTAAAAGGTTGTTTGTGAGAACTGAACAGTCTCCTTCGAGGTGGTATCCTCCTGCTTGACTGAATGCGGGGCATTTCACCCAGCTCTGTGCACAAGAGAGGAGAGCTTATCCTAATGCAGAGGCTGCCTGTCTGCCTGCCAAGGAGAGATGTGGCTTTAAGAGGCCCATACATGGTGTTGATTAGTTTTACTGAGCGGGTATGCAGAGACCAATAAATTAAATATGAATAAATTAAAAATGTACTCTAGCAGAAAATTGCTTGGAAAACAACCACCTCCCCATTAAAATATGTATAGTAATGCCTTTTATGTGAAGTAACTTGGGATTAGATATCACTGTAAATTAACACGCCATCCAACCGTAGTCAAGAACTTTTCACTTTTAACAAGGAGTTATAAAAGAGGTATTTACTCCAGTGTGTTCAGTAATTAATTTGATATTCAAATGAGCTTACAGTATGTATTATAATTGCAAATATCCCAAATAAGTGTAGTTTTAAAAAGGGGTAGTGTCAACAAAGATTGATGAGGCTTGCTTTGAAATTGCCATCTGTTTCAAATGTTCACTTGAGGTGGGGTCCCCCCCCCCCCTCTCTTCTTCTGTGTAGATAGAGGCATCGTGGTTTCTCCCCACCATTTGGCCATATGTATCCGTTATTTTGTGTGTGTGTGTGTGTGTGTGTGTGTGTTGCGGGGGGAGAACTGTGGCACAGCAGCATAAATGAACACACACACACACAACACAAACATTGAAGGGGATCAGGAACATCAGCATGTGTGATGAGCTCCCACAGATAACGTCTCCGCAACATTTCCATGACATTGTAGCTGTGTTACCTCATTACCACAATGTCACAGCAGCAATGTGAGGATGTTGTGTTTGGGGTGAGGATGGAAGGGGGAGTGGGGTGGAGGGTGGAGTGGGAGTGGGAGTGGGAGGTGTGTGTGTGTGTGTGGGGGGGGTGTTCAGCTGCAGGTATCAGGCCTCCACAGATGAGCTGATTAATTAAAGGAAGCTCTATTAAGGTTATTGAGATGCACCCCCCCCTCCCCTCTCCAAGCAGCTCCTCAGTGGATAAAGGTGGATGGAGCAGAGGGGGGGCCAAGGAAGGGGAAGCATCCTTGCCTCTTTTGACATTAGCCCGCGTGCACCCACTTCACACCCCGTGACTCTCGCCACAAGTGCCTCTCTGCACCCCACCTTTGCAGGAGTGACACTCTCTTCAGGCTCCAAAATGGGGCTGCAGAGTTTTAATCCCTCCAGCCCGTCAACCCACCCACCCTTACTTCCATCTGTCAGGAGCACTGCTTGAGGAAAAAGGGGGGGTGGCTTGAGGGGGAGCAGGGGGCGCATCCCTTGTTCCATCCCGACGAATTTTCTAATTTCCTTTGCCTCCATGCTTTGTCCCAAATTCACGCCCCTAACCTATCCACCATACAGCCTCTAGTTGTGTCCCCCCCTCCCCTCCCACCGCTTTTCTCTGTTGTTTCGGCCAAAGGAGTAGAAGTAAGACTGGAGGCTCCTCTTATCTTGCAGCAATAGAAACTGACAGTATTTTAACAGCATCTGAGCGGACTGTCATCATACATAAAGACACTGATTCTTCCATATTTTCTTGATGTGTTTAAGTCTCTTTAAATTTGTTCCACCTTGAGGCAAGTACAAGCACTCCTATAATTTGCTGTAGGTCATATTCTGCTTGCACAAATCAATTTGAAGATTTTTTTTCTTGTTGTTTCCCTATAATTAATCAAGACACCGAGGACCATATGCTGAAATCCCATCTCCGCTCCTGACAAAAATTAGCCATACAGGGGGGTTGTCTGAACAGACTTTCAGTGCGGTAGTCTAGAGGGAAACGAGGTGTAACTAACTAGATTAATCATTGTTGTGTGTTTTTGTTCTTTATTTTTCAAATTATCTACCAACAGAATCACATGTTGTGAATAAGACAGCACCCAGAGGAAGCATGTCTTCAGCATTTACTTAGTCTGAATGGACCATCAAGACATAACCATACAGCATATCAATTAGTGACACATTGCATGGACATCACAGTTTTAATGGGCAGTGACTCAAGCAATCAATTGTAATTACACATCTTCATGCACAAAGGTAGGTAGGAAGCTTTAGGGATAGAACTCCCCTGTCAGATTAACTCAAAAAATGAATTCACTAACTTGCTACAGCTCCATCTGCTGTTTATACCAGTCTGAGTAAACCAAAGGCAAACACTATGTCAATAATGTAGCAGTAATGTTGCAGTCTTTTTGGCGAGCAGCTTTTATCAAGGATAATTCACATGCCGTTTGTTCGTTCTCATAGAACAAAATATTGTGAAAAACTATTTTGCATATCTACTCACTATGTTAAGAAACATCATCCGTGATCAGTATGTCTACCAGGACAGAGTTTGATACAGGTTAACATTCTGTTCTTTTAAGATAATTGCCTCTTCCCTGCAATGCAGAAATACCTTTTGAAAACAGTTCCGACAAATGCACACTACATTCACACATACACGCTAAAACACAGCGTCTGTGCATGAACACGGAGCCCCATTGTTGGCACTCATTCACTTCAAGATGCAAATGGGTGGATTTGAAATTCAGCCTCTGTGTGTTATGCTTGGCTACTTTAATGTTGTATCTATGCTGGGGATTATTCTCTCTACAGCGGAAAAACCTGTGCTTGAATGGCAGTGCCCTCAAAGTAGCTCCTACTGCTTTCAATGGCCTCCAAACGAGATTAGACCCGTGGCTGCCCCCAGTCCCAATCCTCTGCATTCAGATGGAGCGTAACCAGCCTGTGTGACAGTCTTTCTGTTTTGACACTGAGAGGGTGCAGTCACTGCATATAGGGCATTTTGGAATTGAGAGGTCAGAACAGAAAAAAGAAAATCCCTATTGCTAACTTTGGTGCTCGGAAATGATATCCAGTACCTGTGCTCTTTCTGAGAATTCTCCGCAGTCCAGCATGAAATAATAAAAATATGTTATGTTATATATATATGTTATTTTATTGAAAAGAAAACATGCAAAAATGATGAGCAGCTGTTTCATTATATTTGGCACATTTTAAGTCACTTTTTTTTGCTTTCGTTTTTACTACTCAGCTACTACGGCTGATTTAAAGACATCTTCAAGTTGTAATCACACATTTCTGACAAATTTCTAATTTTCAGGGAATCAATTTCTTTTTATAATTATGTCTCTGTTTGGATGCTGAAAGTATTCTCCGAGCAGATTATACGTCCCTGCTGACCTCTAGCCAATAATTACTTTTTCCCTATATAGTAATTTAACATTCACATTTTACACAAGAGATTTAATTATTTTCAAGTGGCTGTTATTTTCTATATGGAAAATGCATACATTTACAGTGTATATAAATAAAGAGTTGACACTAATAATAACTACATTAATAAATAACCGTTTTATTGAGGAATGAGCTGTTCTGTGCTCAAATCTCCTGGGAGGCTCTCTTTACTCGGCTAACTGTAGGTTGCTGCTTTAAAATAAAAGCCTTCAATCAGATGTCACCAGTAATGTCCCTCAAACTCATTTAATCACTGTGTTTGCTGGCGACTGTAACAAAACTGTGAGTTTGTATTTGGGCTGTTTGACGTTCTCAAACAGTTGGCTGTGTAAGAGTAAGAATTCCCCCTGAATCCCAATTAGGGGAACACTTCAGACCGGGGCACTTTCCTTTGGCACGATGTGCTGCAGAGGCCGGACCCTCGGCTGCACAGGTCTTGGACTTTCACACCTCCATATGAGGCCCATTTATTTGTCACTGCTGAGTCTCTGGTCACTGTCATAAATGTCTAAATTCACTGTCACTGTCATAAATGTGTAAATTCACAGTAGTTTCATTCACATCAGTGTTAAATCACAGAATTACATTAAATAAAAACAATGGCATTAAATAAAGTGTATAGCAAATAAAATCCACCTCTAGTTTAGTTTCTCTTTTGCCCACCCACTTGTGTGATCTCTCTCTCTCTCTCTCTCTTTCTCAAGTGATTTGGCTCATTGTTTAGTTTTACTGTAAATGAGTATTGGTCTTCGAGCAGGCTGGTGGTTTGTGGGGGCCAGTCCTAGTCTTAGTGGAGGTAGAGTGTCTCTGGTCGTTTGCCTTACTGAGGTCAGAGGCTGGCTTCTTTCCTGTACTGACCTCCCGAGGCCTTCGCTGCTTTGCACTCGGCTGTGTGCAGGATTTTGCACCGGCATGGGACTGCAGGGAAGATTCATATTCATCTTACATAACAGAATTAACTATCATATTCATTTAAAAACCAGCTGCATGGCTACACCTTTATTACCATATTCTCTAACAGCTAAATCTGGCACCATCTAGTGGTGATTGAATATAAAAGTTGGTATTCATGGAAATATGAAAGCTTAAAGGCAGTTTAATAAGAAACTTTGTTTAAAATCCAAAATGTACAACAGTATATATTTGTAGTTTGAAGATTTTGTCAAATTACAAACTACAAGTCATGTCTAATGCTACTGGAAATATAATTAAAACCTATAAATGAAGAATAAATTGTCCCAATAAGGATGTTCAACAAACCTGTGTGGTGGTTGGAGGAGGTGATCCCGGCATTTCAGAGCCGTTTTTGCGCTTGTCCTGTTGGAGGCTACCACCCCTCTCTTTAGTCTTTATTCCAAGATACAAGGATAACCCAAAGGGAAAGATGAGAGATCGATACGTGGATTCCATGACCATACATAATAGATAAGGGCAGACCTATAGAGTGGTAGTTTACTTTGAAATTCTGCTTTGTTTTGCTTTGTTTTTCACCTGTCTTTTGGCCAATATGACATTCAATTTCATAACTACCACCTGGATGTTGACATGAATGATATTTATACATCAGAAACTGATAAATAAAGTAGCTTTCAAGAGCACAAACACAAACATGGGCAAAATAATACAGTATAACTGGTCAATAACTGGTGCAATATCAAACCATTCACAGGTCATAAAGTACCTTTACAAACATTCTCCAAGGTTTCTTCCTCAAAGATGATATGGATGATATGCTTATTTTGGTTTTATCAGGACTACTTACCCTACTACCCGTGTTGGTGACTAAAAATCATCATAAGCATTATATTAATGGCCAAATTTTGTAAAAAAAAAAAAACAGCTTTGCTATAAGTGCTGAGGTATCTGCTACTCTTAAAAATTATCTGGGAGTCAAGAAAGCACATAGCAACTTGTAGCTGAGCTAAACACACATACGGTACCGGCTTGGTAGATGTGGCAGTTGTGCAAACGCTGCTGTCTCTCGCAGGGCCGAGCTTAGCGTGGCTCCTGCGGTTGCTGTCTGTTGTTGTTGTTGAAGCTGCCCTGGGGACCAGGGATGGGTCTATTGTGTCTTCGGAGGAGGTGAGGGACAAGACCTCCTGAGTCTGTGTTCCTATTGTGAACAATTTTAAATAACATCAACATCAAGTAACCTCTTTTTATTTGGTCCTCAGTATTCTACCCTATATGATAATCAAATGGCTTATATTCATATATTACAAATAGCTACTGGGTAGATTTGACTAATTCAACCTAATTTAGTAACTTTGGCATATCCAGCTGCATAGCAACAATACTAACACTTCATGCTATATTACCAGTTAACTCTCGCTGCTGAAATGGAACCGTCATGGTTGGTTAGACAACAAACAAATGTTTTTAAAATGAAAATTGTTTTGACTTTACTTAATTATTTACTTTCATACACTATTATCGCCTGCATAATGTTGTCTATTCAAATGATCAAATCATGACCTGGAGTAAGTTATTTAAATGAATCCTCATCACAGTCTTACCCTCTTCTTGTTCCAGGTGGTGACGCATCATCTCCAGCACATTGGACGGTATAGCTGGCACATTAGTGTCACCCTGTTGGACAAAGCACCCCATAAGACCTCCTTGTGTGACTCATTTGGTAAAGTTTATGAACGCAGCTGGAACAGTCAGTGCCTTACTGTGATCCAGGGGTTTTCTAATAGCTGATGAGCAGATATGCGGTACGCAGGGTCCACCTTCAGAAGGCAAGTCAATAGATTTTTTGCTGTTGAGACAGACTCAAGCCAATCGGTGAATTTGTTAGTAACATTCTCAACAGTAAAACTGAATGTGCACAATATTGAGTCCTGTCTGTCAAAGAAACAATATATTCCTTTGCTCTGTATCACAAACAATCATTTGCAGAGCTACTTTTATTATGTATTTATTATTAAGTGTCACCTGCATCACTGACTGTGGTCCAGGTGGGCTGAGTAAATCTGATTTCTTGCTTCATAATCTCCTCCAGTAGGTCTGTCTTTGTTTTGGACACAAAAGGAGGCTCCCCACAAAGCCTACAGGGACACACAGCTCAGACATGTGTATTCACAGTATGTATGTATGTACACTTGTATGTATGTATGTGTGCGTGTCCACTTACAACATGTACATAACAACTCCAACGCTCCACATATCACACCACTGGCTGTAACCACGACCGCTCATCATTTCAGGTGCTGAAATTCACATGCATACACAAATATATGGCTTTTCCTTGTCTGAGATGTTTCATAGTTTTATAAGCCTGTACATGCATACTGCATATCCACATCCTTTGGCAATTCTCAGGCGGACATGTAAGGTCTCCCGCCTGTTCAGACAGATTTCTAGCCGACTTGGCCCTGGTTGGACCGATCATAAAAGTTTATCTAATATGGGGTGGGTGTGATATGACACGACAAAATACAGTACGGTAGATACGATACGATACGATACGATACGATACGTTACGATGCGATGCGATGCGATGCGATGCGATGCGATGCGATACGATACCAAGTTTAATTTACACTTAGTAGCTAATCAGAGCAATGAAACGTGTTATGTAGCACTACTAAAATTGCTACCAGAGGCATTTTGGTCTGCACTCATTGATAAAGCCCTTGGAAATCAAATACGAATTGAAAGGTTCCAGACTAATTCAGATTTTCAAATTTGTCAGGCTACCGTAGCACCACTATTATTCAAACTCCACAGGGTACATTTACTTTATAACAAGTACAGATATAAAATGTACCTGATACATTTCTCATTTAAAAACATAATTACACTCACTGCTTACAAAACCCAACTGGGGTAACCCCCACTAGTTAGAACCAAAAAGACACTGCGGCAGATGGCAAGGCATGCTACTACAACACTCATTCCAACTTAAAGTTCTGTCACTGTGGTCATCTTTGTAGCCTACTAGCATGCTGTAGGAGTTAAAGGTGTCATACCCATATAGATCAGAGTCCCACAGGCCTCCGTCATTATGTTCTCAATCCCTACACCACCTGTCTGCACCGATAATCCAAAGTCTGTCACCTGGGTAGAGAGCAGCATTTAGGAAAAAGTTGATACAAATAAACATGATTTAGATGTGCTGCTAGAATTCATATTACATTCTTTTGCTTTGTCAGGAAAACAAGACTTGAGCACAAATTATGATCTTTGATGATTTATATGAATAGCTGTAGCTGTACAATCCACTTATTTAAAAAAAGTTGCGTCACATTATTACAAAAGCAAAACAATCCAGGGGAGGAGACTAACTCCTGGGAAACGAAAGTGACATGTGCTGTCCCATGACAACACGTTCTCACAACATGTACAGTGTGTGTAGGTGTGTGTGAGAGACAAAGAGAGAAAAACATAAGTGATGTTTATGCTGTGGTCTAAATTTCTTTTGGCTCACACACCAGATATCTGCTTAGGCTGGTTGGCTGTCAATGCAGACAACATGCTGTGCTCAGCTGGTCATTTGTTTAAAGATACAGTTGAGTCTTTCTTTGTAAAGGTGTACTATAAAGGAAGACCAGAGGGAGTCTGTCATAATGAGGTAGTATTTAAAGCCTTTACTAAATATAGGAGAAGCAGTGGGTGAGGAAAAAGTGGCCATCAGAGGCTTGTACTCAGTCAGACAATGGATAAGAAGCAGTGATGGAAAATTTCACAGTTTGTGTGACCATCTTACCTTGATATTAATCCTGCCATTATCGTCCTCATCGAGAGAATTTTTCACAAGGATGTTCTCAAGTTTTAAGTCCCGGTGCACTATGTCTGTAAGATGTGAGGAGGAAAACCTTTACACACATATAATGTGAAAACAGTTTTAACGAGGATGTATTTGACAGTTACATTTACAATTAGTTGTTGAAAATCACTACTCATATCAGATTTGTGAAAAGGGAGTTGCTCAAAATGATGAAACTGAGAATTATCATGCACCGTTTTGGTTTTATGGTCTGCAGCTTTGCTCAAATTTGACTGCGCAGTACTTAACTGCCAGCTTGACAGACAGCTTTTGGCTGTTTGAGGAAGACCGATATCTATGTTTGTCAAACTGCAAGCTCCTGATATCATATATGTTTGATCTGGCTCTCTCATCCCTGGTTTAAATGAAAACAAGACAACAAAGAATCAGTGGAGTCACAGAGAAGACTCACTGGGCGCAAACTAATCGTGGAACATCACCTCCGCCACTTCTCACTCATCACTAGAAACCTGCACTTTTTTTGTGTGTGTGTGTGTGTATCTGTAATCCTGGAGGTCAGGGACATAGACCCTTTCCAGGGATCCCAGAAAATACAACAAAGATCTTCACAGACATTCAACAACACTGCGTCACTTTTTATTCCATGAATATTAATGGAGACAAACTTTGCATTGATCCCCCTTCGGTGGGTTTTCAACATCAGAACCTTGGTTGTTTAGATAAAACAACCAAATGGCTTTTATGATTTTTTAAATGATTAGTTAACGAATAATTAATAATGATATGATACAATGTAATACAACAATACTCAAATCTGAAACTGTTAAAAGTGATAAACATGTGCCCATATATGTATGTATGTATGTTATTGGGGGTCAGGTGCCATGATAAACAAATAATTCCCTTGAAGGGCTGTCGTGGTCTAACAAAGTCTTGCAGTCACTGCTGCAGGCATTAATCTGCCCGTTGCCCTTGACAAAGACACTGGCCTCCTAACAGGAGTCGGTTTTCTGATTCTGTACTGTGGCTGCCCACTGCACCTGAAGAGTTACGATCGGTAAAGCAGAGGACAAATTTCCCCACAGGGATTAATAAAGACTAACTTAACTAAGCTTCATGGACTAGGCCAGTGGAACATGGCCATGTTTCGAAAATTCACCTTAGACAAAATATCCAAACACACGGCATCCAAAATCTGTTGAATATGATTTTTGTTTTCAGCCTATTTTGAAGAATTGGAGTGTGAGAACTGAAGAAAACGAATAAAGTATGTGATCATAGTTAAGTGCAACACGATTTGCTAATGCCAGTCACCAGAATGATCTATGTTTTGCTCACACTAACACAGTGATCTGTTTACCTTGCTTACAGTAGGCCAGGCTGAAGGGCCTCGTTAACAAAACTTGGTGGAGTGAGAGAAGGCAGGTAGAAAAATACAATTTGCCCAGGGCAGTCACCGCACTGTTTGAAGCAACCAATTATAAAACGCAACAGTGTTGATGGTGTGTGAAAGGTAAGTTAGACCAACTGGTGCGCACAAAACAAACACGTGAAAATGCTCTT
Organism: Pempheris klunzingeri; assembly: GCF_042242105.1. NCBI lineage: Eukaryota > Metazoa > Chordata > Actinopteri > Acropomatiformes > Pempheridae > Pempheris > Pempheris klunzingeri. The sequence goes on from NC_092012.1 coordinate 14,384,822, forward strand.
TTCCCCTCATCTTAAGGTATTTTTTTGCTCAATAATTCCTGTTTTTCCTAATTGCCCGCTGGCAGCTGAACTCTCAATTTCATATTCATAAATGTCTTTATTTAATAATTTTACACACTTCAAATAACAATTACCCATTTTAAAATACACTCATTTGTTTTGCATTTCTTTCGGTTATTTAAAAATACAGATAAGATGAAATTGCATCATCATCATTCAAAGCACAGCTGAGCCAAAGCACAGCTAAAAGTCTAACTGCAGAAAGTGACAAACCACACATGATGCTGACAAAGAACAGAAAAAATCTGATGATTTGAGAAAAGCCAAACAAATCTAAGATTCTGGACTTTCAGGATTGATCATCTGACACTAGAGTTTGCCTCATTAGCATCATTGGTCTCTGTAGAGGTGAAACAAAAAACCAGCACAGAGGGACTCTCCATGCGAAAAACACACCTACTAATCAGTATTGCTCCCTAGCTTGTTGTAAATTAGTCATTAGCCACATGTAATGATGCCTCATTGCCAGGCAATGTCCTAAATTACCTCTAACCACAGATTTCATCATTAAAAGGGGAAACTGAATTTCCAAATAAAACACATAGATTTAATTAAAATGTTTATTATGTTTTTTTTTCCCCTGTGGAAGTTGTTTATTATTGCTCTTTTATCAGTATGAGCCATGCTTCTATAATGACTAAAAACCATAATCACAAGCAATCTCACATCATTGAGGGCGACACAATTAGAGTGTGATAATGGCACTGTGGCACTTTTATAACTAAGGCACATTTTATTCAAAGCACAGTCTGATCCAGGCCTTAGGTGTTTTCCTGATTCCACATGTGTTCACCTTAATTTAAAAATATAAAATGCTCAAACTTACAACAAACTGAATTGTTGTTTCACTTGTCTTCTGGTTCTACATTACATGTCTGTTGCAATAGTAACCCCACCTGTAAACACTTCAGTGAACACGCCACACGTGCACATCTGCATCACCATAGCGAGTTGAGGACTCCAGTCACTGGATGTCATCACAAACTACACTACAGTTAGTGTTAAGGTGATTTTAATATCAGTCTGTGGAATGGCATTACCTCTTTTGTGAAGGTAGACAACGGCGTCAGCTAAGCTACAGATGATATGCCTCGTCTCGTCCTCTGTAAAGAACTTTTTCCGCTGCAACAGCTGCTTCAGTTCACCTCCAACACACAGCTCAGTAACCAAATAAGTCATCTAGAAACGAGCAGAAAAAAATGCATCTCCCCATAGAGCCAGTTTCTGTGTGTTTTATCAGTTTTAATACTTATGCAGAGACACACAGTAATAAGAGATGCACGTGCATTACACATAACCCACTCTCTTATTGGGCTCGAGGTTGTTACATACAGGACAGCAGTGCTCACCTTTGCCGTGTCGTAGACTTCCCGGAGATGTATTATGTGAGCATGATTCACTTGTCTGAGGATGTTTATTTCGTGCCCCAGCATCTGGACTTTCGAACTTCCTGCCTGAAGTGACAGAAAGTCAAGTCATGGCTGAGTTTCAGAGTGCTTATGGCTGTTTCTTTCTATGCAAACACTAAAATCTCTTATTAGTGCAACTTTTTAACACATTAAAAAAACAGGCTTCCCACTGGAATGCAGAAAATGCACTTACCGCTGGTCTGCACACCTCCTTAATAGCCCATTTTGTCTGTGTCTCAATGTGGGTGGCTTCATAAACAACTCCAAAGCTACCTTGACCCAATTTCCTTCCAAATTTATATATTTCCTATGGGGATAAGAAAGAAAGCATTAATAAATTTGTAATCTACACCTGCTCACTGTCTTTCAGAGACAGCAGAGGATTTCCCTTGAGCTTGTGTTTAAGACTTTAGGATCATTTCACTGTTTTGGATTACAAAAACATTATGTCTCAGCTCAAGACCTGGATACTGAAGTACATCCTAATTTCAAGCTCTCTGAAAAAACGGAACATTTTCGGGTCTCTGGAGGTGCAGAATATAGTATTTCTAATCAAGTTACAAATGATTAAGTTGCTGCTGCAGTTCGTTCAATCTCAGGTCTAATTAACTTGATCATTATCTGTGTGCATGCAAGGCTGAGCACTGGCTGCTTCGGATTTGGCAAAGGGAGCAGTCAAATTCCCCAATGAAGAGGGGCTATACAGCAGCAAAGTGAAGTTTGATCTTCTTCTGGTGTAGATACAGTGTACTGTAGAGATCGCCGGTGAATGTGTGTGACTTTGCAGTGGAATCATGTGTTGAAGCTCTCCATACCCTGAGGTCAGCGTCATCCTCCAGGCGAATTAAAGGCGCTTTCCTCTCCAATGTGTCCCTGCTGGTCCATGGGGACACCATGTTCATGCCTAATCCACTAACATCTGTTTGTGTCATCTAGAGATGGAGGGAGAGAGCAGTCATTATCTCTTTGAGATTCCTTGTCTAACATGGGATAATAGGGCTGTCCGCGGCAAAGGAATTCCAACAGACTAATAATGACTGCATTTCTCTGAGAAATCAATTAGTTATTTTCATAGAAAAATATGCGAAATCATTTTTCCAATACAGATTATTATTACAGATGAATGTAGCCATGACTAATTGTTGCTTCTTTTTTTTTTTTTTTAAAAACTTCGGTATGTCAGTATTTCAAATTATAATATTACAAACTTCTAAAAAAATACACAAATACTTAAAAACACAAGTCATCATCACTGCTTGGTTCAAAATATGTAACAAAATATCTTTAATTGAAGCCTATTTTACCAGTATTTTTTATCACTGGTTTATGATGAAAGTGCTGAGCCTATATTAAGCCTATATTAACTTTGAGCACAATTTACCCTGCTGGAGAAAACAGTATCTAAGGGCAAATTAAATGTAAAGCAGTTATCAAGTGATGACTGAGAGCGATGAAGTGGATCCACCACATGCACAGCAATTAATTATTAACAAGGAAGCAGTGTCTTTAACCTCTTCACTCTGACGCATTATTCTAGCCCTGACAGGGCTCTCATAACAGGCCTGTCTCTCCCATTATCTCCTGTCTATTTTCCAATCGAAACGATTGTGACAGCCTCTGGAAATTCCAATCACCTCAATCACAGCTCATTTGTGGGAGACAGGGGGATATGATGAGTGTATCACAGGGACTTGATGTGACTTGAGGAGGGTATTGTGCACCACAGGTGTCTGGTCTTTTACCCTAGATCTCCAATGCAAGGGAAATGGGATATCAGTGTCAGATCAGGACGAGAAGCCTGACCTTAAAAAGGGTCACTAAGAGATGCAGGTCTTGAATTGCGTTAAGACGGTGGTTGTCTGTAGTATCTGCAATCTTTAGGCCTGTGTTTCTAAAAAAATGCAAATCAAACTACAGGTCAAAACACAAAATAACGTGATAACTTCAAACTTGTAAACAGCAGTTTGCACCACACCACAATGCTGAGTACTTGAGGCTGGTGATGGAAAATTAACCCAGGAAACACTCTGACTAGAATTATTACATTTTAACCCTGATATAGATATACACAGTGCCTTTGCCTCTACTGTGAAGTTCAAATAATATTGTAAGTTGTAAATGCTACTGGCAAAAGCTACCAATTCTTTTTACCCAACAGTGAGAAATTTCACCAAAAGGGCGGTCTGTAACAGGCAGGAGGAACCTTTCAAATCCCTCCACTCTTCAGTGGTGCTGACCCAAACAACACTCAAGAATCGCTAATGCAGTGACAAGGACATAATGCTTTCCTGGCCTGCAACTTGCAAGCACGGCCAACTGTGTTTGTTGCATGACTAAATTGCTGGAAATACAATTGGGATTTAGACCTCTCAGCAGTGGTGTGCAAAGCTGTGCCCCTGTACCACCTGTGTAACTAAAATGCCTTCCATTAAGGCTTAAATCTCTGTCCAAGTACCAGTGCATCAGTAGTATTAACATCTCAAAACCTCCTTGAAAGACCAAATCCAGACTGCTTATTCTCCTTTTTATTGATTTGAGGTAGAATTACTGTATTAACAAATTCTATGTACGGACCTCTTTTTTTCCATACCTACTTAGATGGAGTACTGACCCATAAAGGATTACAGAATTAATAACAAGGTCAAATAATGACTGAATAGTATTAAACAGCACAAACTAACAATGCCAAAATATAATGGTCTTTGTTCACACACAGACACGCTGAAAGATGAGCAAAGATCAGAACACACCACCTCCAAGGAGACACAGGCTGTGGTCCACCTCTTACATTGAGTTTGCCTCATCTCCAGTTTCAGCAAGAAGTAACCAGAGCCGACAGCTCATCACAACTCAAGCCCGTACTTGCCTTATCTCTCCATCATTCTGTCAGATAGCAATTTCTGTTTATTTACACTACCACGTGAGTAAATATACATAGTGCCTAATGGCTGGGAGTGTGGGGGCACTGTCAAATAACTAAGAACTCAAAATCAATGTCCCTTTGGAACAAAGAGAGCAGGTATACAAGGGGTGACTCTAATCTTTGTATTTTGCATTTTTTCCTTCCCTTAAGCCTGCCTATCTATCATTAACTCAAAGTAATGCACATTTACTCCTCCTCCCACCCTCATTGTCAATATGACTGCCATTATTCCCAACAGGCTGCAATGTTCTTTATATCCCCCACTGTAAAACCGTTCAGCAGGACAAACCAAATTCTGACAGTGTTGTAGAAATGGTTAATACTGTCTTTAACTGGCATATGGCACTGCTGCAGATCTATCAGTTTTAAAGTCCACCTGCACAGTAGGAGGTGGCATCTGTCAGTGCAAGTGATACACCGTTTAGGGCTGAGACAGTTTGTCGATTAATCGATGAGTAAGGTGACATAAAATTACTCAACAACAATTTCTGCCCTAGCTCCATGTCCACAGAAACATCTTTTTTCATCAATCAATCTTTATTTATATAGCACCAATTTATAAAAGTGTTATCTCAAGACACTTTCCATAAAGAGTAGGTCTAGACCAAACTCTTTAATTAAGAGAGAGACCCAACGATTCAGGAATTCAAAATTAAGGATTCCCCCACACGAGCAAGCATCAGATATTCCATTAGGCAACAGTGGCAGGACAAACTCCCCCGCAATCTCAGCTGCAATAAACACTAAACAAGACATACCCCTGTAACTTTATCTCACGCACTTAAACATGTACCCATCTTTGCCTACCATGTAATATCTTGATTATCAGTTATTGTGTGAAGTTATACTGATGACTGTCAATGTGCTATAGTGCTTAAATGATGAAATGAGTCTTATCACTATGCTGTACCGAAAACAAATCCCACTGACTCTGGTCATGTGGACATTAGTGAAGTGACTGACATTTTTCAGGTTTCAGCTTTTTAAATGTGAAGATTTTCTTCTTTTTTTCTGTTTATATAATTGTAAATCAAACAACTTTGATGTGAAGATATCACCTTGAGCTGTGCGAAATGATAGACATTTGGCACTACTTTTACGCATTTAACATACTAAACGGTTAATCAAATATTCATAAAGAATAATCCACAAATTAATCAACAATAGAAATAATCATTTTTTGCAGCCCTAATGCCATATCAAAAGTCAGCAATGTTGTATCCCAGAAAGCTGCTGGAACCAAAGTGTCAAAACAGTTACCCCTTCTCAATCTCAACCAGACCATCAAGATATTGCACATTTCAATTATTATGCAGGGCCTTTAGAAGTTTGCTTTCTTTAATGGCTTAACTAGTAGAATAAATTAGGCTTAAGCAGCTCTCTAATGACAGTGCCTCTAGCTGTAAAAGGCAGCTGCTAAAATATAGCCTGAAAATCCAACAAAAACAGAATCGTACTAAGTGCAATTAAAATGTAAACTGCTATCCGTTTTGCTTGAGCCCAAATATTACATTTTCCTCATGTGAAACTTAATCATTTATTGACAGCTTGGCTTTGATGACAAATGATAAACTTCACAGTCCTAATGAAGCGTGGAATTACATTACCTGATGAGGCAAGAAATTGCATGTTTAGAATGCAAATACAGAGCCCATTTACTCCACTAAGTTATGAGGTGAATCCTAATATTATGCGGAGAGATTATCAAAGCTTGTGGTCTAAATATAATATACCAAGAACGCATCAACATTAAGCCGTTAAAGCACACAACAGACCTACTAAAGAGCTTTGAAAGTGTGCTTTACCTGACAGCTGGTGGACTACAGTACTGACTAAAAGGAGGTGTTTTAAGTTCAGCAAACAAGTAAAGCATGTGGTGTCCCTATAAACAAATCATTTAAAGGCCCCCTCCAAGATTTCCTTCTGTTTCCAATGGTCACGTTTGATAAGTGTCTACTGGCAAGAAAACATGCTTTGCCAAAAGGAAGCAAAAGATCAAATTCTGCCATTTGCTCTGAGCACTCCACGTGTTGCTACGAGATAAGGGCCAACAAATTCAAATTTTCTCATTGGTTTAATCCCGGTTAAGGCTAATCTCTGCCCTTGCTGGGCTCAGCCTTGGGAAGCTGGGAGGGCAGACGTCTAGAAAAATGTAGGCCATAGCAGAAACAAGAACAAATCAAATTCATTTCACTGACAACCCGGAGAGAACTCAGCACATTCATATCGGAAGACACACATGTCCGCACAGTCTGTTATAAATCGTTCATTGTCCAACTGCACAGCTGATAATGTCGACGCTCCTCACCAAAAATGTGTTTTAACCAGTTGAGAACAAAAGACGCGGGACAGCCTCACCTTTATGACCACGACTGACTTCATGTTATGACTAATGATGACAGTTAAGCCTATAACCGACTCAAAATGTAAAACTGGCTCCTGTTTTACATATTCAGTAAGGTTACACAAGTGCTACAAACGTTTATCTTAGTCATAATCGACTCTGACTGACTAATTATGTTTGTCAACGTTGGTTAACCTAGCTGTTGTTATGTGGACCTGTGAAGGTATTTCCTACGCCCTGCAATGTTGAGGATATTTCTGCAGTTGCAGAAGTCCTCACTTTCTTCGTGTATCGTTTACTCTTCAAATGAAGCTAAACATTAGCCGTCAGTTAATTAACAGGACCACACGGGCAAGCTAGCTTAGCTAATTAATAATGTTAGAGGTGGCTAATTAAAGTCTACTGAAAAGCCTGACGTATTCTAATACAGGACGGAGACAACGGATCCGCTGTTACCCTACTGTGTAACGTTACCACAAAATAAATAAACTCAACGCAACTCTCTTTATAGCTCAGAGAGCTTGAAGGACTGACAGCAACTTTAGCTAGCATTCCTCATGGCACACGTTGTCATGGCAACGAAACATGAAAGTTGCACAAACGTTTTACTCTTTGACAAAGACGCTCACGGATTTTAGAAAAATAAAACGTCTAAAACATCGCACACATGTTTGTATCTTGGGTACAATGTGACAGCTGCTGTTGATAAAGTCACCGCAGGTTTCTTACCTACTAGAGAAGATCATTTTCATCCAGCAGGTTGATGCTCACGCACAAACTTTTTGGGGCGAGTGATGAGGGAAAGCGAAGAGGGACAAACTTCCAATGAGTGAACGGGGCGTCTTCTAATCCACGTTTTTGCAGCGCCCCTGCTGGCTTGTGTTTGGTGTCCTTCACCAACGTAAGGTAGACATTACTTTAGGATGAAAGTCACCTTCACAGGACTTGAATTTCCTTGCACAATAACCACAAGTTCTCAAATATATGAGCGAATGGGAAACCAGTGTTCCCTGTGGCAGTATGGGGTTTACTTGGTCATTAGTCTCCATCTAGTGGATGAAACTGGAGTCTAATTTTAGATGGTAGAGTTTGATTCTTTCACTTACAGATCATTTTGGAACAATTAGATCAGTGTACCTATTTAGAAAAAAGATAATGATCACCTTATTGAGTCAATCCTTTGCAGTGCTTTGCTGTTAAGTAACTGTAATTTCATATTACCAGTCAAGTGTACATGATAGGATTTTAAATAATTATTTGGAACACTAGATGAGATTATAATTAAAGGTTTACAATAAGTGGTGCATTCAAAGAGTTAATTAAGATGATTAAAGCAGCTAAGGGAGCAAACTTAACAACCCATTTTCTCTTGCACTGTGAAATATTTTACCAAGACATACTCAGCCAGACATAAGCATGTGTATATCTTATATACAATTATGGTTGAAGGTGCTTTCAGAAAATTAAGAGTAGCATTTCTTGCAGCAACACTACTTATTCCCACATTTTGAATACAATTTAAATGTCTTTGTAATCAATTACTCCAAAGAAGAGCCGCCATGTTTTATTTTTTATCGCTGCTTTAACGTTCTTTGGTTTTTCTTTAGATCTTTAGATCTTAATATTGTTTATCCTTTATTCGTATATCTCATTTAATTTCTGCTCTTCCTTTATTTTTTGCCATTATGATGCTGCTCCTTTTCCTAACAGTGAGGGATGATAGGAGACCTACTGAAAGGCAGTTTTAACTGAGTTAGGCTCCAGCTCCATTTAGGTTAAAATGGGCTGTTTGCATGCTGTCTAAAGTAATCTCTGTAAATCTTTAACCTTAGCTCTTATTTGGGCAGTCTGCTTTTTACTCTTGGCTTGACATTTACATCATAGCAAACTATATTTATAGTGTGTCTGCTAGGCTAACGTGTGCTTTTCAGTATGTCTGCTAGATGCCATTTTCTCTACATTAACAAATGAAAGCATGTTGCATTCATTCACCTAGTAACTGCAAATTGCAAAAGTATTTATTTGAGAAAATGTTTGACTTTCTCATAAACATACAACAACATGACATACATAATAACTGTAAATACCATCTGTCATGAGGCAAAGTTCAAAGTTAACTGTATATAACCAAACCAGCTGTAATACAAGATGTATATGAACTGTTTGTATAAGAAATACTAAAACACAACTGTAAAAACATTGATATTTGAGTTTTCTCCCCACCTACAGTGCCCATTATTTTCAGTTAGTGAAGTTACAATTGATCCAATTGTCTTTGTATCAGCTGAACTGAAACATTTAATCTTGACATTGTTTTTAAGAGTCTCATTCTGGATTTATAACCTTGATAAAAACATTTTAAAGGTCATTTTAAAGGTAAAGCAGTTTTGGGGTTTGCTGCTGATGCATCCAGTCAAATTATATATTATTATTTTCATAATGTGACGGTCAATTTTAGTCAAACTGGTGTTTTGAAATGCTCAGTACAATATGTCCACATGTTTGGTGACCAAAACAAAATACCAGGAGTATCCAGATAAACAGTATGATTAGTTACATACATTATAATTAGTAACCACTGATTTCCTCCATCAGACAGACATCCGCCTTTTCCCAAAGACATTATTGATGAGTTTGTCCATGCAGTTGGAGACACTGTGTCGTCTGTGGTCTGCGCGGTGCACAAGCGTCTTCATCACATGACAAATGAGTTATGTGAAGAGTTTGGATAGCTCCATGTTTTCCTCGGCTGCAGACACCTCCTGGAAGTGACCAAAGTCTGCCTGAACCATGGATCAACCCTCCTCCCTTACATACCTGAGAGGGTGTTGCACAGGTCATGGTTCTTCCCCACCAAGAGGACTGGTGATCCAGAAGAGTGAAGCTGGGTTATATATCAACCTGTGCATCAGGTGCTGAAGATGCCTAAGGCAGTCCAGATTCATAATAGTGGCGATGCCCGAGAGCAAACAACAACACCAGGTTATTGAAGTTCACAAACTAAAAATTAGAAATGCTCTGTGCTTTCTACAGCATGTCCACAACATCTGAGCAGTATCAATCCGAGAGGCCCTTGTTATGTCCAGATTTCAACAAACATACAAACATCAGTGTTCTCTTTTCATTATTGTTCAACAATTCCAATGTGTGTTTTACTGCTCTGATTTTAATCTTTTTTCGGCTGACTGTGTAACATCTCTTCAGGGACTACAAAGCTCAGTTCTTCGGTATGAATTATGTATCTTACTGTATACTGAATGTACTGTGTGTGCTTTGCCTAGACAGTGGTTCATGTAAACTATATTGTAAATATTGAGTGTTTATTTCCACCTGGTATCAGCTGGGCAACAAAAGAAATCATGAAATGGTTTCAGTGAAGCAGCTGAAATATGTAGTGCATAAAAATAAGAGTGCCTATGTGGCTTCATTCCCAGCAGACAACGGTCACTCACCCCTCACAGCTCTCCCCTCAGGCCTCTTTGATCTGCCACAGGATGCATGTGGCATGAAGGAAGGACGTTCGGTAAGTGATGTTGTGCACCGCCACAAATCCATCTGTCCAGTTCTCAGGCTGCTACAGGATACATCTGCTGCCTCCAATCTGACACAGCAAAGGTGGATGTGGAGATCAAACGCAGCACATCGTCTATCAACTGATCTGACTACAGAAGCTATGAAAGACTTCAAACATAGAACACCTCTTCTCCAACCCACTGCTGAAAAACAAAAACATTTGCCAAAATAACCAAGAAGCGTGCTAAAAAGGGAGGAGTGAATTAGTTACAGCACAGTCTGCAGCTGAGTCACAGGAATCCTGTTACATGAGACTCCAGAGTTTTGCGATCAATAAAAGTAAAAACTTTGGTGGTAAAGAAAATCATGTCTGCTCACCTATGCTGCTGTCATCATAGTCGCAACATAACCTTTTAAAGACTGAGCATGGTCTTAGCTACTGGGTACCATTATAATATACCTTAGAAAGCATATGTTAGTGTATATTTTGTGTGGAACAAATGTCAATAACCACAATGCATCAATCAAAAGGACGTAATATCCTAATATTATTACAACATATTAGTCCCACCTGTGAACATGGATAAAATATTTCTAAGTTTAAGTTAAAGTGTTGCTGAAATTTGTAAATACTGTGACTTCTGTTACGTGTCTGTCTGTCTGTCCTGGTGGTTTTTTTTGTTTTTTTTTTAGTTTTTCCTCACCTGAATCAAGGATTTAAGGACAGAGGGTGTTGTATGCTGTACAGTTTATAAAGCTCTCTGAGGCAAATTGTGATTTCTGCTTTTGGGCTATGTAATTAAATAAAATTGGACTTGTCTTTACTCATGGTCTTCCATCATTTTATTGTATGAAGAATCTGCAAAGAAATAAGTAAAAAAATATGAAAAACATTAATACAAGTGGAGAGCTCATCACAGATAATGAAAATGCAGGACGCGTTCTAACTGAGAGGCAATGAACACAGCATGGGGCCACTTTAATCAATCTATGGAACAATGATTACTGTAATTATTGTGGTGCATGATTGCTCAGAGGAGGCAAACAAGCTAATTAACTCAGGCCAGAAGTGAAAAGGTTTGAAATTTTATACCCTTCTGCAAACTGTAATTCTATTACAGTCATCCAGCCTTTAAGATAAACATTGAGTGATGGTAAAATGTGCACGTCACTGATTTCAAACCCATATGAACCAGACTGAAAAGGAGGTTTTGTTGAGTCACCTTAAATTGATATAATATAATTAGAGTGAGGCCAACGGAAACATAGTGGAAAATCCATGAGAGCAATGTATGATATATCTGTGTATGATATAACAGCATTACTGGTTTAATGAGTATATTTACGTACTGGCACTGGAAGCATATTCTCCAATAAAACAGGAATCTCACCAGGACAGCTGGGGAAGGTATGAAAAAGAGGGGGCAAGTACTTGAGGTACATGCAGGCTACTCCCGCAATCATTGTATAATAGTTTATCTATTCTAGTTTATTAGTTTATTCTGCAAAAACTGTGCACTGAAAAGACAATTCTACAAATGCAATTATTTTACAATGAAAAATAACTGTATAGATGTATAGTGTGCCATAAAGAAAATCAATTTAAAAGCATCTCTTATCAACTATCAGCACTGCTACATTGTAAATTGTTGGAAAAGGATGTAAATTGAGTCTAGTTTTCCCTGTATGAAAACATAATGGATAAATAATATTACAGGATCAGGCTTTCTAAACAACAGTGGCACCAGGTGTCTGTGTTCAGCCGGACAAATTAATCATACATGACTTTCCAAAGAGATGTGAAAGCTGAATTTAATGGTTCTCCTCGACATACAAAAGTCACTTTAGAGAGCAGAAATCAAGCAAAAAATAATTTTGTGCCAACAAGAGCACTTACAAAACACTCCCTTTAAATTTGAGGCACAATCACAATATTGTTTTGCATGCAATGAAACATTTTCTACTAATTTTCAAAACCTTTTGTCCACAAAATCGTGTGGGATGTGAGGCAGGAGCCAGCAGTGTCTCATGGGTACAAAGCCATCTGATTCAACTATTTCTAAAATATATTTCTTTCTTAACCATATGTTTAATTAAATCCTCAGTGCTACAAAATGGCTACAGCATTATAAGCATAAACAGAGATTTCCAAGTTCAAGAAATTCAGAGCTGACAAAAACAAAGACAGGCAAGTGTAAAAAGATTAAAGATAGAAGAAGTCATGGAGTAAAAAAAAGGTGCTGCAGGTGGCTTCAAAAACTTGCCAAAATCATATCTAATTTTATTTTTTGCCCTGAATGATGTCTTCTAGGAGGTGCTACCCCTCAGGCTGGTTGCTGCCCCATCATAGCTCTGCCAATCATGGCAGTTTGATAGATGGTTAAGGGTTGGGCAATAACCACGGTTACAGACTGATGGGAATGTCTACCTTGAAGGCCAAACTTAGTCCCCCAATCTTTCCCCCACCTCCAGCTCCTCTTAAAGCTGTGACATCAGGCTGTAAAGAAAGTGCATTAAAACATCAAAGGAAACATGGAGTTACATGTGATTCCTGAGTGACATCATTTTTAATTCAGTGCCTTCAGTAATATTCCCAAAATTTGTAACTTTATATGCTCATATGCCAAAATAATGTGGTTTAAAGGTTTCTGGAGTGAAGGAGTTCCATAATTCTTCTATAAGTATTAAATGATCATGAAGCTGTAACATGTATTGACAGTGTGTTGGACGCATTAGGATGTTGACATAAAGTTAGCATTACTTCATTTTGAACTAAAACCTGTCACGGCCCTTTGAAATAGTGGAAAATTACACCTAAAGCTAAAGATTTTAGGAGGAAAATGTCTTATTTTATTGTAATATTTGAACTATTGGAGACGTGCCACCCTCCAAAGTAAATACGGGTGAAATAAAATGTTAAGAAATGTGTAGGAATTGTATAAATGTTTGAATTTTTTTTTTTTAAAAAAAAGATGTATATGTTTGCTACTGTAGCTTTTAGGACAGAAACTGAAAATGTCCCCCTTTCTTCAGATCAACAGATTTATATTACACTGTGGTGCTGTAAATGATGATAAATAATGTAAGTGAAAGCAGGTTCTTTTCCATTCGTCTGTTGCCTGTAATTAATACTTGCAGATGGAAAATAACAGGAAAATCTATTTTCTCTTGAATGCATTTTATTGATATTAATATGTGTATTTGTCACTGACCGTTACAGTAAAAAAAAACATCAAAGAAATGAACCAGACTGTTCTCCTGAAAAAATGACAGTAAGTATAGATTATCAGTCTTCCTTCATACAATAGGAAATATTATTACATCTATTGATTTCAAAAGAAGTAACATTACATATACTGTATATTCACTACTCTCAACAATGATCAAGGAGTGCACAGACAATGATTTCGTGCAGTTCCTCTAAATGTCAAGTAAAGTCTATCTTAAGCTGCAGGAAGCAATAATATGGAATATTTAAAAACAGGAAGTGCTCTACAACAGCGCATATTATAAAATGACATATTTCCTTTCAACAGTGCAGCTCTACAAACAGCGAAGACATTTTTATAATCATTAATACTGATTGATATCAATACCTTACACTCTTAATAAGCCTGAGATATTTAGAAAATAAAACATAGGCCTACTAAAATTTGCTGAAGCACTGGTGAAACACCAAGGTTACATTATGTAAACACAAACTTAATTCATGGTTAAATGTAAAATTAAAAAATGGATTAGTTGATCTGGATATTAATCCCTTTAACAAACATGAAAATCATATGCCCTGTTGAGCTCTAGCTGGTTCTAGTGCCTTCACATTCTGTGTCACTCTGGTCAAAAAGACAAAGTCAAAAGGTTTCACTGCTGCTTTTCATAAAGAAAGCTACTGAGACACACAATTATATGAATAATCAAACCTATGATACTTGTCTGCAATCATTTAGTAATTAAACTGACCAATATAGTAAAATAAAATTCTATACATTTATTGGCAAATATAGTATTTACCAATATCAAGGTTTCAAAGTGCTGTGTATAATCGGAGCTATGTTCACCTAAAATTCACTTAATAAAGATGCAAAGTGAGATTAATAAACATCTAACTACATCATCCTCTTTGCAAAATATAGCATATAACACCAGGGAGTCTGTAAGTACATACAGAAAGTAATTTCCAGTGCATCAGGAGCAAATCATCCATGGCCAAAATGTGATATGTATAGAGACAATTACAGCATCAACCTCTTTATTATAACTTGTTTTAAGGCTGCAGAAGCAACCAAACAAACTCTAGACAGATATGGTTCCAAATGTGTAACATATAGTATGTAACTGAAACTTTCTTTACTTGTTCTTCATGCTCACAGTTGAAGTCTGTGGGGATAATAATTGCATCTGCATTTCCAGTATTTGAAGTTTTGTTTCAATATGTTCAGCTGCCATCAGATGGCAGCACTGTGATATTATTGCAAACTACAAATGAGGGCTACTGTCAGATTACAGAATGGAAAAACTGTTACAGCTCCACAGGCTGCTAAGAAAAAAACAGGTCATTACACACAAATACAGCATATCTGTGTCCATGGCTGCACTCCGTTCACCTCTGCTTAGAAGTGATTCCTCCTCGACTTGAGAGAGTGTCTCCTCTTCCTCTTCCTGTGGCACTGCTCCCTCCTCTCTGGCCAGGGGAAACCACTCTCGGCAGTCCTGTAGGCCTCATCGTACTCATCACTGTCAGAGTCCGCCTCAGCCGCAGGGAAAACTCTGTCTGGGAAAACCTCTTTAAGCTTGGAGGTGAAGAACGCCTCCAGGCTGCGGCCTGCTTGGGCCACCTCAGAGTCGGGCTGAGGTCAGACAGAGAAAGAGCCATTACACTCGGATGTGTGCTGGCACAATACTGATTGATAATGATTGTATGTATCATTTAAACTAGGATTAATTATACTTATGAGACAAATTGTAACACTGAATACACACATAGAGAATATCATTTTTTTTACTTACATAATTAAACTTTGCACAGTTGCGGAACATGAGATAGACATCAGCAACAAACTGGTCTGGTGAGTTATAATGTTGGCCATTCTTCTTGTTTAGTTTGGCCCTGATCACGGACAGGTCCATAGGCCTCTTAATGATCTGGTAGTAATGACGAGCCTGCATGAAAAATGATTTTAGATCAAATCCACCCAGCCACTTTAGTTCCCTGTAACACATTTCAATATAATTACCTCAGCATTAAAATGGCACAAAACGAATGTTCCTTAGATTGCATTATGTGACAAATAGAGCAGCACCAACAGTAAGTGTGGGGTACTTGCTTGAACGAACAAACCCTAAATCCTAAACCTGCTCACTCAAAGATGCTTCAGCAACAAACATATAAACTGTAGAACTACAGATGAACTACAGTTGCAATTTTAACTATTCTTGATTCAAACGGAGATAATCTCTAAGGTATGAAATATAAATATGGACATTAACAATGTATACCTTAAAATGAATGAAAAATCAACTTTGCAAATGTTTAATGCGAAAGTTCAACACGTTTTCTCAGGGTCAAGGATACACTCATTGGGTTTTAATGAGAAACCCAAGCCCCCAAACCCTGTGAAATATAGCAGCAATCAAAGTGCATTTATATGCCCCGAAACATGAGGAACATTCCTCATGATGCTACTGTGTTCCTGTAAGTATAATGAAAAATAAATGAGATTGTGAAAATGGCCTTTACTGTAACTGGACTGTGAGAAAAGGGTAATCACTCACAAGTGGACTGACGGGCTCATGGAAGGGAGCACTCAGGATGTTACTGAGGATCAGAAGAGTCAGCCGCTCACATTTCTACAGTTGGACACACGTGAAGGAAAATTGTTATAAATGCAGGAAAAAGGAATACGGTCCAGTGAAACAGTCCAAATCCACAAACCATCATCATTATTAATGCAGCTAATGAAATGACCTACTCTCTGGTCACATCCTGACTGTCTGTGTGCTGAAGTGTGTTCGCCAGATGTTCTCTCATTTTCACAGTCGTACTCGACCTCTGGGTGCACAGTATCTCTGCACAGGGTGCACACCCAGTCACCCCTGAACAAGACAAGAAACAGCATCAGGTTAACAACAACAGGACATGAGCGATGTTGAATGTACTGTTAATCAATTTGTATTGATTTTTCTTTATTTTTTATTTTATCTACTTTCTTTAATCTATCTATTTCTGTTCATCTATCATCTTTATTTGCTCAGTCCTCCCTCTTCCTCTTTCTCTGTCTTTTTCGTTATCAAATATAAAGATATGATCACAAGATATGTGCACATACATAAACACGGGTGCCCTGCAAAAACCACTCTTTGCAACAATTATCTTATCATTGTTATTGCTGTTATTATTGTTATTTCTATCAGTATTAATATTATTCCAGTAATATATTTATATATATGTAGATGCAGTCCAATGCATATCCATATCTATGCATGTACATGTATATCACATCTGTCTACTGTGTGTTGTGTGTGTTCATGTTGCTGCCTGTTTCTGTCACTTGCACCAATAGATTAAAAAAAATTAATGTACTGTATAAATTTCAGGTTATAGAATGAGACACTTACGAGGGGAAGCTCAGCAGAGACGGGATGTGGCAAGACAGATGAAAGACTTTAGGACAGCGGTCACAGCACAGCAGGTCCCCTCCAATCAGACACACAGCACAGAAGTCCTCACTCTCTATCTCTGCATTGTGCTGGTCAGGCTGGACTTCCTCTGTGCCTCTCTGAGGGGCAGGGTTTGCGATCAGAAGCGGCCTCTGAGCAGGACCAATGTGGGACTCCTCTTCCAGATCAGAGCGAAGCGGTTGTGGGTCGTCAGTTGTCAGTTCAGGTTCAGATTCTATGTCGAGCTCAGACTCCACAGAGCCCTGAGAGTCTGGAGGCTGATCAGATGCTACGTCAGAGTCAGTCTCTGCCTGGAAACTGCGATCATAGTCAGGCTGGACGTCTGACTCTGTTTCAGCATCGCCAAATTCCGCATCAGCGTCCAGCCCCTGGCCGTCCTCTGACCCTGCTCCTACATCTGATTCTGGGTCTGCCTCATATTCAAGGCTTGGCTCTGAATCCCCCGCAATATCAGGTTCACCGCAGAGCCCTATATCTCCCGAAGCCACTGACTTCTCCTCAGGTAAACATTCAAGCTCAGCCTCAGATGAAAACTCTGCATTTGGGTCAGAATCTGGTGAGGCATCGGAGTCTAGCTGTGGGTCTGGATCCGCCCAAGAGGCAACCGCGTCTTCTGAGACTGATCTGGGATCAGAGTCAGAGTCTAGATCCAGTGCAGAGTAACGTTGCGGCACATATTTAGGGTCAGTGGACAGCAGTGCGGATGCTTTACAGGAGCTGATTTTCCCTCGACTGTCAAACTCACTCGTGTTTGCGTCTGTGGTAAACTGACCGTGGTTCTGTCGCTCTGCATATGATGGCGCTGTGAGAGAGCGGGCAGTCCTCATGATCTCAGCGCTTCCAGCTGTCCTCTGCGTTTACAACCCGGAAGAGAAGAGAAGAGAAGATGTCTTACATACTTTTATCATAATTTATTACATAAATTTTTCATATTGGCTGCTGAATTAAAATTACTTTTAACACCATGTTAATTAAAACCTCTGGTGATTTCTTAGATAAAACAATAATTAGTAGCTGTCATCCAACACCACATCAAATTAATGACATACTGTTGGTCATGTGGAAGGTATGAAACCCTAAAGTACGTATCTTTATATCGTGCATGGTCTAATCTGTCCTGCTAGACTCAGAATACCTTATTTAAGTCAGAGTTCTGAAATGTTAAATAGTGTCTAAACACAGAAGCCCTACAAGAACTCTCCCATTTTCTCTCCCATTTCGGTGGCCATATAGGATCATCTTTCCTCTATTGAATGCAAAGAAACGAGACATACTTCAGCCGTTGCATTGTGCCAGGTTCTCTGTTGCGGGACAGTATCACTCCTCTCCGCCCCGCTGGCAGGTAAAGGGTCACTCTGCCGTCGGCCGTGTGGGGGAAGCTGAGACACAAGTATTTTGAGACGCTCTAAGCAAACCACTGGAACCCTGGGCCTCCCTGAATCCTTCTGAACATCTTTGTTACTGAAGAGGCAAGAAGAGGATGAATGAGAAAACTACCCTCTATTCATGATTTGGACAGATGTTTGGCAGATATTACAAACCTGTTGTGTCCATTTCTTGATACCATGCGTGTCTCCTTGGCCGTATAATCAGTCTCTTCACTGACGTAAGTAAAAGAATGATCTAAAAATGGCAAAGATGATGAATATGTAATCACAAAATGTATATTATGTTTATTTGAGCAACATAAAAGGCATAATTGCATGGTAGTACCTGGCTCAGTCTTATAGGACAGTCGAGGGGAGCGGTGGCCTCTGGGGGGGGCCGCATCAGACGAAGTTTCCTTGACAACACAAAGAACTCCATCTGAGGCTCTCCTCTGTCTGGGATCAATACTGGCATACTGAGAACAAAACATTATGTTAAACTTGTATATTCAATGTATACAGCAGAGAGAAACAGACTTATCAGTGTAAGTAACTTGGCCACCATGCTTTTATCCCTCTAAACAATTACTTTGATTTGATTTTGAAAGTTTAATAGCATGCAATCTTCTGAAGACATTAAAGGCTTCATGCAGCTTTTTTTATATCTGCAGCAGCACCCTCTGAAAGCGGTAAACAGACTTTAATGTTTAAATTTGGCACACTTTCCCTGTATCATGAAAGATAAGTCTTTAAAGTGCTCCGAAAAAATGCAGCGCATCTCCAATTCCATGACAACTGAGCATCTCCATCTGTTGATAAAGATCATGTGATATGATGGAAAGCTCCAGAACAGCTGCTAAATGGATCTTGTGGTGAGATTGTTTTCTTAAAGGGATAGTGGAAATTATTTCAAGTGGGATTGTTCGAGGTGTGTATCGAAAAAACAAATTTTAGCCACCTTTCAAAGGAAAACTGAAACCGTTCTCTCTTTCTCTTCGCTCGCTTCAAAGCCACCAGGCTCCATGTCTTCCAACAGTCTTTTTAGCTCGCAGAAAACAAGAGTTGTTAGTCTACCACCGCCTCAGCTGGCTAGTTTGCCTGTGCTATTGTGTGACTCTGGTGGTATAAATGGTTAGTTCAGATACAAACTAACATGTTAGCTCATGGATTGAGGCAGCAGTGGAGTAGCAAAAACTCCCGTCTTCTGTGAGGTAAAATTACTGTTTATCAATGGAGTCTGGTGACTTAGAAGAAAGTGATGAGAAAGAGAGTACAGCTTTAGTTCCCTGTCAAAGGGCTGTCTGACAACTTTGTAAAGTGGTGAAAATATTGAAAACAGTTTAGGTGTAAATTTAGCATACACCTAAACTGATGTTGATGTTTTTAGTTGCTCCCATACATTGCTTAGCATCTGTGCTAGGACTCCTGCTTGCTCCTCCAAACTGGAGGTTATCACTTGCAATCTACAGTAGGTAATACACTAACTATGGATAAGTACCTTAAAACGCCTCACTGAAAGAATCTATACTCTGGCTTTTTGCCAATGGTTAGACAATTGAAAACCGATGCCCAAAATCTGGTCTAAATCAGAACAGAGCTGAAATGCTTAGTTGATAAATCAATTAGTCATTCAGCAGAAATTTAATGAACTTCCTGCTTTTCTTTGTCTAACATGATAGTAAATGTGGGCTCTGGTTCTGCAAAGCTCTGATGGACATTTTGTAACAATTTCCTGACACTTTACAGACCAAATGATTAATCGAATAATCAAGAAAATAATCTGCAGAGTAATCAAAAATAAAAATAATTGTTAGCTGGAGCTCTAAATCAGAGTAATGTTTTCATTTTTCAGCATCACTGTGCATGACAGGAGAAAATTGTTCTGTTATTGCTATTCTTTTGTAGCAGTGCCAGAAGTCACATGTAGACAGGGCACATCGCAGCAGTGCTCGCCTCTGTTCCAACAGCTGAGCTGAGCTTCCCTCTCCATGTGTGATTATATTCTGATTGCAGGGTTACCTTATTAGCAGCTCCTGCCTCTGGGCCCAGAGTGCATCCTGTGGGCCTTTCAGAGTAAGGGCTGGTGGATGGGGCTGCCAGTTCTGCCGGGATGCTCTGGGAGCGTCTCTTCCTCCTCGTGCACACCCCGCTAGGGCTGAGCCTGCTGCTCTGCACATCAGATACACACTCGTGGGCTGTCACCGACACCTCCAGGGATGTGGATCTCTGTCAGAAACACAAACATACAAAACTGAGCAGGGTTTTAAGCTGCATCTCATGCACAGCTGCCCCTGTTCATATTATTAACAAATGAAAGGAGAAAAAAGGAGTGGGATGTATGCAGAGGAAACAACCTTCAGTGTCACACGAGCACGCACACATAAACGCACAGCAGATGAACAAAAACATCATTCAGAGCCTATTCTGGGACTAATTCAAAACAACTCAATCCTTATAAACACGGAGAATGGCCCACACAGCTGCATATATTACTGTTATCGCACAGGCAATGAAAGGTTTGGTTACAACACCAATTATCATATGTAAATTCGCTATCAGGGGTGCAGTGTGGCCTGTTGATTAAACCAAAACAGCAAATCACTTTCTACCACTCTCTCTCTCACTCTTCTACTACAATTTAACGAATGCAAGTGTCTTGAAAAGCTCCTTTAGACACCTCAGCTGCGACTTTACTTAATGTAAGCAGGAGGGCTGGCAAATCATTTAACACCAGGTTTTTTTTAACATGTCCCTCTCTCCCCTTTTTTTCTTTTTCAAGTGCACCATCATACATATTCAGGCCAGGCTGCCACAGAGCATGTGCTCGTAAGTATCATGCGATTAAAACACTTACCTGATCCATGCCCCTTGGGAGAGCCATGCAGGATTCAGACTGTGGAGGAAAATAGACCATAATCCTTCTCTCTGGAACGACGGGGGGTGTAGGAATTAATCTCAGAGTGCAAACCAGAACTGAAATCAAACTGGCAGCTCCCTCTATTCCCTTAGTGACTCATTAATGACAGGTTAAGTACATAAATGACTGCACCCAAGTGGGGTTTCTTTGTCATTTTTCAGATGCTGGTGCGTGAAAATGCAAATATAATACATCTTTGTGCCTTTAAGTGTGCACCCTGAGATCTTTTACAGAGATGATCATGTGGCTGCTCAAACCTCTGGCATCAAGTGTGATTGTGATGAACAGTGCTCTCCCGGTTTGGGGATGCATTGCTGTGAACAGCTCAGCTTTAATTGTCAGAGCGGCTCTTTGTTTTCCCATCATCCTTTCTTCATAAAAGCAAAAACAAAATTCTGTTGCACCATCTGTTTTCAGGCTAGCTGTCAACTGTGGGAAGTGATCATTCTGGCATTAAAATAAAGCGATCCTTTAGTCTCAGCCGCTTACAGATATTAATTAAAACTGAGTGCTGCCTCAAATTCAACATTCCCTCAAACTTAAAAATTTCAAAACAACTTACCATATGTAAAAACTTTTTCTACTGGCTTTTGATTTGACTTAAATGTCACTACATGATGCAATTTTTACATTAGACTTTGTTTTCCTCTTTGTCATTTGTTCTTTCTGTTTGCCTGAGCATGTGACACCTGTGCTATATAGAAAGCAGGCCTTAGTCTGACCGATAAATTGTGGTTTTGAGAGGTGTGTATAAACAACATTGTGTGGTTTACCATGTCATGAGATGTGAGTTATGTTTAAAATGTGTTGGCGGACATAGAAACTTTGCAGAACCACAAGTGAAACGGAAAACTGAAAACTTGCATTGATCTCACAGCAGCTGCTGATGTTGATCACAAATAAATATAATATATGGCTACTGCTATCAGTGTTGGCAGACATGTAAAAGGCTGCATTTTCATGCACAGTTATTCCTTATTCCTTCCTGAGACGAGACGAACGTGCTTTTGTAGTTAATATGTAATGCACCCTTAAGTTACCAGCGTCAGGTGCAATGTGTGAACATTAGATAGATAGACAAGATAGATTTACACATAGATGTTCATAAGCACACATCAATTGATGCTTAAATTCAGTCGATCCCTTGCAGAAGAAGCTTATGTGAGATTTGGATTAACTCCCCTAATGGTAACAGCTAATTGCCTAATTGCATAATTCTTATGCTTAATAGCAAATGCTTATTTTTCCTGTCATTTCTGCATGTGACATATAAAAGTTACTTTATAGACAAATGAGCCTGATATTGATTTAGTTCCCTGCGAGCATAACTGTTGTTTCAGGGTATATCTTGACCAAATTTTAACAATCAAATTAGAGAGATATTACTTTTTAATGCTCTCACCCTGCCATCTCTGTGGTCTCTGAGCAACAGCGTATGTTTGTTTCTCTGCTGCTCATTTCTCAGCTCTGCTGCAGGACGAGCGTGGAGCAGCTGCTGTTGGACAGGACTCTGCTCCCTCCTGTCCTGCTGTAGCTCCTCATGCTGCAGCTCTCTGCTTTCTGTTTGTCCACGAGCCGCCATCACTCTGCATCTCTCTTCCCAGTTCTCTTCAGTCATCCCATCTCTGTCCACAGCTGTGTAGCTGAGGTCCTGCTGCAGAGCTGTGCTGGTGGACAGCTTCCGGCTGCGGTCTGTATTTGGCTGAGCCTGGCTGTCTGGGAGAACCTCTCTCTGGTTTTGGTGATAGAGATAAGATTTTGTTTGAGACTGGGGCTGAGAGGCGCTAGCTTGTGGCTGGGAAGTAGATCCTCGACTGCAGTTGAGCTGGATGGGTCCCATGATTGGGACAGGCGATGAAGGGGGAGGACACTGCAACAAGCTGTCTGGGTCGCAGCACCTCTGGAGCTGCTGGCTCTGGAGTAAGGAGGCAGACATGAGGGCAGGCTGAACACAGCTGGACTTATAGAGTGAGGTTTCCACCTGACTCTTGGTCAGACTGGACAGATCCGGTTGAGAGGGAATGCCGTGCAGGCAACACATCTGGAGCTCACAGCAGGCCTGGTACCCACAGCCTGGTTCTCGTCCTCTGTGGCACACAGGCGGCAGAGCCATGCAGGTGACCGGTTGAGGCCTCAGAATGCTGGAGCAGGGCAATCCCTGAGGATAAGAGCAGTTTCCCCCTTCAACAGTCAACTGACCTGCAGAGCAACAGAGTCACATTAAGACCTCTGTTCAAAACAGTATGTCATATGCAAATAATAATGTTATTTATAATTTTTAGGTAAAAAGCTCTTAAATGAAAAGGTATCTCTTTTTGCAATAGAAAAAATAGTAGTTCGTTGACACAAATTCACAAGTATGGTTAAAACCCATTTCAAAAACCTTAAAAAATGTGATTTTTCTAATGTATTAACATTTTCATTGCATTTTCATTTCCTGTTTCATTCTCATTTTGAAAAATGCAAACTTAACTGTAATATAACCACCTGTAAATAACAATTATTTTACCTAAAGAGGTAACCTGCTTTGTCCAGTAACTGGCATCCCAGTTGAATTTGATCTTAACAGGACTCCAAGAGTCTGAGTGGAGTGACGGCTCAAGCAGCTGCTGCATCTGGAGTGAAATCTGAAAGAAGAATGTATAAAGTTTACAGGATGCTTATTGCAAACCAAGCCCGCATCACTGATTTCCATTGTAAAATAACAAAAAGGAAAGGTGCACCCAAAAGGCACCAACAGATAATACTGAAATGAGAATAACCTAGTTTTAATAATAATTTAATAATTTAGTTTCCAAGCTTAAGCCGAAAAACCCCAGTAATACAGCCTCACCCATTTTCTCAGGCTTATTCTAACAAAGCTCCTCAAGAAACACAGAGCGCATTATACAACTGTTTTCAAAAGCCGAGTAGTACTTATTATGACTAATTAAACTTAACATGTATAATCAGTGGAGTTCCCCTTTAAATAGTTCCCCCTCATAGGGCTACATGCATTATAATTAGACTGTGGACGTCTGTTGCCCGTCCTGTCAGCGTACCAGAGCCCTGCTGAAGAGCACCGGGCCTCTGCAGTGCTGGGTCGTAGCCCAGGTGATGAACTTCTGGACATGGTCCAGCTGGCCACATATCTCTATTGCCCCCTGCAGCTGGTCCTCCAGACGCTGCTGGAAGTCTTCTGAGATTTTCTGTAAAGAACACCACAAAAATGCATCTGGTTACATGTAATTACTGATAAACAGGGAGTCATGGATGGACTGTGGGCCAAATCAATGGCTCTATTTTTTTGACAGATCTAGTTCTCGAGATGTTGGCTTAAGCAGCTTTGACAGATTATTATGGGTTCTCGTTTGCTTGCTTTCAGGTCTGATTACATCACGGCAGTTACTGATTCTTTGCGTGTAGATTCACGGCTGGCTGAACGATAAGAAGAAAAGAAAAAGAGAGAAAGTAATTACCTCCAGTTGCTCTATTAATAGGTTGGCTCGTTTGTTAAGCTCGTTCATCATAATCATCTTTGCCATTTTAATCTGGTTCTCTGCCTTCCTGTGTGCAATCTTTACTCCATGAAGTCTACAAAGAAGGGAAGGAGAAAATAAATCCTCAGTCTCTGCAGAAAAGTCCCAAACGCAGAAGAAGAAAGTAGCATTTCAGACATTAATTTATGCATTAGCTTGCTACATTCCACGCTGCTGAATTATTGACCATTTGTGGAAGAAGTTGGGACTATGACTGTGTGAGTCTAAACCAACCTGTCCTCTATCTGTTTAGCGTTGTTCTCCACTGCAGACCTCCTCTCTTCCACCTGCACCATCAGGTTCTCAAACAGCCACTGCTGATCCTGTAGGGCCTTCCCAATCTGCACCACTCTGAGCACATGGGAGATCACAGCAACCGCCAGACAGAAAGTTTACTAATTTATTCTTCGGGGTTGAAGAACACCAGAATTAAATTTGTTTCCCTTGGGGACAACACATTATGCAGGTGACCTTAGAGGCAGCTACTGTACTGAAACATCACAGAAAACAAAAGCGTATGAATACTTAATAGGTATTAGGCGGGCCAAGGATAGTGTATGCGGATGCAGATGATAAAAATGACAAGGCAGTTAAAGAGAGTTGTTGTCCAGAGGAAGTTTTTAACCTGTGTTTAGCCTTTCTCTGCAGTGTCCTTGTGCTGGGTATCTGCGGACTGACCTGTGGTTTTTGTGGGAGGACAGGTGACAGCTGCTACAGCACAGAAGGTCACATGACTCACAAAACAGCTCCAAGGGCTCCTGTCTGTGAGAGTGGCACATGAGGAGGGAACAAGGATACGACCCCGGGCCTAAAAGACAGACGGAGGGAGGAGGGAAGAGAGAGAGGGGAGAGAACATGGAGCATTTGCAACAGTCCAAGAGCAATTCACACCCACAGCATGAGGAAGGCCATCACTGTGCACATGTAGTCTAATAAGTGAAGGAGGGAAGGAGAAAACAAACGCTAGCACCAACACAAACTAACTAATTAACTGAGTAACTAACTAACAAGCAATCTAAATTACTTAAAAGCTATCAAATTATCAAGTACGTAACTATTCAAAGTTTCTAAGAGGAACTAAATCAAGTTAAATATATTAGTTTGACACATTTGTATTTCACTTCTCTAATTTCACTTCAGAACTTAAACTTTTTTGAGTAATCAGAATAGGATAAATGGAAAAAAGTCAAATATCAAAAGGACTCTACAGTGAGCTACAATAAACTAATGTATGACTACAAATGTAAAAGTCGCTTGTATAAATAATACTATATGTAAAAATCGAAAGTTTAAATATGTTTTTGTGTTGTCTTCCGCTGACAGATGGTTTCAAACTAAAAACAACAGGTTGTGCTTTGTATTTTGGCCAAGAAATAGTCCAGCACATAATCCTGCATCAAACAACAACTTGTCATTTTTACACGTTGATATTTGCTTGAATTAAGTTCACGAGATACAGCGTGTTAATCAGTGAAGTTTTATTTGGAAAGAGCTAGGCTAGCTGTTTTAGGATTTACGTCATTGCAAATGCATTGTAAACTGCATTGTTAGTGTTTTGACGATAAGATGACACCATATTTTTGCAGTTTCAGTTGTGCGTTCTGTCGTACACAGTAACTGGGTTATTTTTTCAACTGGACCTTCTTTTTGAAAATAATCACAATGACAGAATGAGGAAACTGTCAATACACTTAAAATGTATATATTCATGCAACTTCTCATAGTACAAGCAGTCTGTTGAACTTGAAATGGAGCGGGGTGGTTGTGGTTGGGTGTGATGAGTTATATATTGGCATGCAAATTCAAACAGGCCTTCCTCTGCTCTTAAAAACGATGATACAATTGTTGGAAAAAGGTTGCAAGTTTCAGGTTGCAAGTAGACTGTGCTGTGTGAAGTATGGTGACAAACAAAAGATGGAAGCGAACCATATTTCAGTGCTGTCCAAGTGGCCTTTGATGCACCAACAGCCACACAGAGACACACATACCACTACACACACTAAAAAAATCTGTTTCTAAATAGGTCACTGTAGAAACTGTTAGCCCACAGAACGTCTTCCTAACAATAGCTGGATAAGGCAAATGAACGCAGCCCTACTGCTCTCTGCTGGCCGGCTCACAGCCAACCCCCTCCCGCCTGATCTCTGTGGTAGAGAGCTGAGCATCACCCCATGTGCATCAACCTGACATGACTGACCACATCCTGTCTGTCAGCGCAGTCACACAGCTTTTCTCACAAGTACACAAACCAAACTCTAATGCTCCCACATGAATATAAAGGTGTTTGGGGCATTCTTCTTATGATTTGACAATTTGTGCAATGCAGTCCTTCAAAAGCAGTTGGCAACAAGGCTGGCAGGCATACTTGAGGGTCTTTAAATAGCAACACACTAATATTAGCAAAAATCAAATCACACACAAATTTTAGAATCTGGGCCATGTGTTTAAGAGAGGTGCAATAAAACACAGAGATCTCCAAGAACTATTATCAACCATCGCCACTGCCATGCATTATTCATTGCAATGGCCCCTACTGAGACATGATTAACAAACAAACAGTGCACCAGTGGGAAAACAAAGAGGCCAAAACAGGCAACCAGGTGACAAATAGAGAGACAGAGTGTGTACACCCACTAATAATCTTTCATACTGGCCTGGAAAACAGAGGCAAC